>NC_083406.1:65009556-65312587 GCF_020745735.1 Hemiscyllium ocellatum | reverse complement strand
CAGAAAAAATATATTCCCGTCAGAGTGAAAGGAAAGGCTGGTAGGTATAGGGAATGCTGGATGACTAAAGAAATTGAGGGTTTAGTTAAGAAAAATAACAAAGCATATGTCAGGTATAGACAGGAGAGATCGAGTGAATCCTTAGAAGAGTACAATGGCTGTAGGAGTATACTTAAGAGGGAAATCAAAAGAGCAAAAAAGGGGACATGAGATAGCTTTGGCAAATAGAGTTAAGGCATCCAAAGGGTTTTTTACAAATACAGTAAGGACAAAAGGGTAACCATGGAGAGAATAGGGCCCCTCAAAGATCAACAAGGCAGCCTTTGTGTGGAGCCGCAGGAGGAGTGGGACATACTAAACAAGTATTTTTGCATCAGTGTTTACTATGGAGAAGGAAATGCAAGATTGAAAATGTAGGGAAATAAATGGTGACATTTTGAAAAATGTCCATATTACAGAACATATAAAGGTGGATAAATCCCCAGGACCTGATCAGGTGGACCCTAGAACTCTGTGGGAAGCGAGAGAAGTAATTCCTAGGCCCCTCACTGCGATATTTGTATCATTGATAGTCCCAGATGAGGTGCTGGAAGACTGGAGATTGGCTAACATGGGGCCACTGTTTAAGAAGGGTGGTAAGGACAAGCCAGGGAACTATAGACCATAAGTCTGACGTGTACGGTGGGCAAGTTTCTGGAAGGAGTCCTGAGGGACACGTATTTGGAAAGGCAAGGACTGATTAGGAATAATCAACATGGTTTTGTGTGTGGGAAATAATATCTCATGAAATTGATTTAGTTTTTTGAAGTAACAAAGGAGATTGGTGAGGGCAGAATGGTGGACGTGATCTATATGAACTCCACTAAGGCTTTTGACAAGGTTCTCCATGGAAGACTGGTTAGCAAGGTTAGATCTGATGGAATACAGGGATAACTGGCCATTTAGATGCAGAACTGGCTTGAAGGTAGAAGACAGAGGGTGGTGGTGAAGCTTCTCAGACCTGAGGTCTGTGACCAGTGGAGTGCCACAAGGATCTCTGCTGAGTCCACTACTTTTTGTCATTTATAAAAATGATTTGGATATGTACAGAGGAGGTATAGTTAGTAAGTTTACAGGTGACACCAAAATTGGAGGTGTAATTAACAGCAAAGAAGGTTACCGTGGAATACAACGAGATCTTGATCAAACGGGTCAATGGGCTGAGGAGTGGCAGATGAAGTTTAAGTTAAATATATATGAGGTGCTACATTTTGGAAAAGCAAATCAGAGCTGGCCTTATACACTTAACGGTAAGGTCCTAGGAAGTGTTGCTTAACAAAGAGACCTTAGAGTGCAGTTTCATAGCTCCTTGAAAGTAGAGTCACAAGTAGATAGGATAGTGAAGAAGGTGTTTGGTATGCTTTCCTTTATTGGTCAGAATACTGAGTGTAGGAGTTGGGAGGCCATGTTGCAGCTGTACAGGATGTTTACTGGGCCACTTTTGGATTATTATGTGCAATTCTGGTCTTCTTCCTATCGGAAGGATGTTGTGAAACCTGGAAGGGTTCAGAAAAGATTTACAAAGATGTTGCCAGGATTGGAGGATTTGAGCTATAGAGAGAGGCTGAATAGGTTGGGGCTGTTTTCCCTGGAGCACTGGAGGCTGAGGGGTAACCTCATAGAGGTTTATAAAATCGTGAGGGGCATGGATAACGTAAATAGACAAGGTCATTTCCCTGAGTTGGGAGATTCCAGAACGAGAGGGCACAGGCTTAAGTTGAGAGGGGAAAGATATACAAGAGACCTATGGGGCAACGTTTTCACACAGACAGTGGTGCGTATATGGAATGAGCTGCCAGATGAAGTGGTGGAGGTTGGTTTAATTTAAAAAGCATCTGGATGGGTATATGAATAGGAAGGGTTTAGAGGGATGTGGACCAAATGTTGGCAAATGGGACGAGATTAGGTCGGGATATCTGTTCGGCATGGACACGTTGGACCAAAGGATGTGTATCTGTGCTGCACATCTCTATGACTTTATATACCATGCAAGCAGAAGGTTGGTTTTGCAAAACATACCAATTCTCAGCTCTTTTATTTTGCCAGGTAAGATACATGATATCACCATTCGGCAGAACAGCAGAGTCATGAGTCATAGAGATGTACAGCATGGAAACAGACCCTTCAGTCCAACCCACCCATGCCGACCAGATATCCCAAACCAATCTAGTCCCACCTGCCAGCAACTGGCTCATATCCCTCTGAACTCTTCCTATTCATATACCCATCCAAATGCCTTTTAAATGTTGCAATTGTACCAGCCTCCACCACTTCCTCTGGCAGCTCATTCCATACACATACCACCCTTTGTGTGTAAAAGTTGCCCCTTAGGTCTCTGTTATATCTTTCCCCTCTCACTCTAAACCTATGCCTTCTCATTCTGGACTCCCCAACCCCAGGGAAAAGACTTTGTCTATTTATCCTATCCAAGCCCCTCATAATTTTGTAAACCTCTATAAGGTCTCCCCTCAGCCTCCGATGCTCTAGGGAAAACAGGCCCAGCCTGTTCAGCCTCTCCCTGTCACTCAGATCCTCCAACCCTGGCAATATCCTTGTATATCTTTTCTGAACCCTTTCAAGTTTCACAACATCTTTCTGATAGGAAGGAGACCAGAATTGCACGCAATATTCCAACAATGGCCTAACCAATGTCCTGTACAGCTGCAACATGACCTCCCAACTCCTGTACTCAATGCTCTGAACAATAAAGGAAAGCATACCAAATGCCTTCTTCACTATCCTATTTACCTGCAACTCCACCTTCAAGGGGCTATGAACCTGCACTCCAAGGTCTTTTTGTTCAGCAACACTCCCTAGGACCTTACCATTAAGTGTACAAGTCCTGCTAGATTTGCTTTCACAAAATGCAGCACCTCACATTCATCTGTATTAAACTCTATCTGTCACTTCTCAGCCCACTAGCCTATCTGGTCCAGATACTGTTGTAATCTGAGGTAACCCTCTTCGCTGTCTACAACACCTCCAATTTTGGTGTCATCTGCAAACTTACTAACTGCACCTGTTATGCTCACATCCAAATCATTTATGTAAATGACAAAAGGTAGAGGGCCCAGCACCGATCCTTGTGGCACTCCTCTCGTCTTAGGCCTCCAGTATGAAAAACAACCCTCCACCACCACCCTCTGTCTTCTACCTTTGTGCCAGTTCTGTATCCAAATGGCTAGTTCTCCCTGTATTCCACGAGATCTAAGTTTGCTAATCAGTCTCCCATGGAGAACATTGTCGAACGCCTTACTGAAGTCCATATAGATCACATCTACTGCTCTGCCCTCATCAATCTTCTGTGTTACTTTGTCAAAAAACTCAATCAATTTTGTGAGACCTGATTTCCCATGCACAAAGCCATGTTGACTATCCCCAATCAGTCCTTGCCTTTCCAAATTCATGTAAATCCTGTCCCTCAGGATTCCCTCCAACAACTTGCCCACCACCGAGGTCAGGATCACCAGTCTATAGTTCTCTGGCTTGTCTTTACTGCCCTTTGTAAACAGTGGCACCACGTTTGCCAACCTCCAGTCTTCCGGCACCTCACCTGTGACTATCAATGATACAAATATCTCAGCAAGAGGCCCAGCAATCACTTTTCTAGCTTCCCACAGAGTTCTTGGGTACACCTGATCAGGTCCTGGGGATTTATCCAATTTTAACCATTTCAAGACATCCAGCACTTCCTCCTCTGTAATCTGGACATTTTGCAAGATGTCACCATCTATTTCCCTACAGTCTATTAGTATTGGTTGAATGATGTATTTTGTTCAGAAGACCAGTAATAATTATTCTGTTCTTCTGAAGAGTCCTTTGCATTTACCTGAGAAAGCAGACACAGCCTCAGGTTAATGTCTCAGCTGGAAGTGACAAGATCAATGTAAGTAGGACATTGTAAACAGCATACAGGAGCAGAGAACGTGGATTTGCATACTGAATCCTTAAACAGTGGCAGGGTAAGTTGATGAGGTTGCTAAAAAGCATACAAAATGATTGACTTTGTATAAATGAAGGGCTGAAGTTATGACGAGAGCAATAAAATTGGATTAGGCCTTGGCTTAACATTATGTTGCCACATTACATCAGAGACATTGGCAGTCTCTTGATATATGAATAAAATCTACTCAGAACCATTCATTTCTAACCTGGGTCTGAGTGTAACTAATCAGGATGATTTTCAGACGCATAAGGTCTGATGTCCCCTAAGGTAGGGGGATCTAGAGTCCAGGATCTGCTTCCTTTTTTTCCCTTCTCCATTACTAAAAGGAAGCAGATCCAGGGCTCCAGAGCCCCCTACCTCAGGGGGCATCAGACCTTACGCATCTGAAAATCATCCTGATCAGTTACACAAACACCCAGGTTAGAAATGAATGGGTCTGAGTAGATTTTATTTGTATATCAAGAGACTGCCAATGTCTCTGATGTAATGTGGCAACATAATGTTAAGTCAAGGCCTAATCCAATTTTATTGCTCTCATCATAACTTCAGCCCTCCATTTATACAAAGTCAATCATTGTGTATGCTTTTTAGCAACCTCATCAACTTACCCTGCCACTGTTTAAGGATTCAGTATGCAAATCCATGTTCTCTGCTCCTCTATGCCATTTACAATGTCCTACTTACATTGATCTTGTCACTTCCAGCTGAGACATTAACCTGAGGCTGTGTCTGCTTTCTCAGGTAAATGCAAAGGACTCTTCAGAAGAACAGAATAATTATTCCTGGTCTTCTGAACAGAATACATCCTTCAAACAATATAGAGTTTTTAAAAATCTGCTTCTTATCACATTTTGGTTTGCAAGACCTTGCTGTGCGATTAAAACTGTGATTACATTTCAAAAGTACTTCAATGGTTGGAAAGTACATTGGACAGCCTGAGACTGTGAAATGCATTATAACTCTTTCTATATCCTTTCCAAATGTATGACTTCATATTTCTCTGCATTCAATTTCAACAGTCTTCTGTCAGACGAAGAAAGCCTGAAGTCTGAAATTATTCTCTGAACTACATTCCCAAATTGCGTGTTATCTGGATACTTTGAAATAGTTCCTCCTATAGAAGATATTCATTTCACTCCGAGAACAGTCTCCACCACTCTGTTTTTTTGTATCTTAGCCACTTCTAGTCACTGACGTTATTGTCCCTTTCGGGAGATTCAGTTTTGTGAAGAAATCTGTTAAGTACCACATTATAAATATTAAAAAAGTGAAATCATTTGCACAATTTGAAATCAGAGGTGCAACTCCACGTCAAAGCAACCCATGATAAACAGCATTCAGTTTTTTTAAAAAATCTAAAGTTATTCAAATCTTTGTCACCAATTATTTCAGAATCCCTATAGTGTGGAAACAGGCCATTAGGTCCAACAAGTCCACACCAACTCTCTGAAGAGTAACCCACCCAGACCAATTCCCCTATTCTATTACTTTACATTTACTCCTGACTAATGCACCTAACTTACACATTCCTGAACACTATGAGCAATTTAGCATGGCCACTTCACCGAACCTGCACATCTTTGGATTGTGGGAGGAAACCCACGCAGACAATTACCCAAGACTGGAACCAAACCCAGGTCCCTGGCACTGTGAGACAGCATTGCTAACCACTGAGCCACCATGCTGCCCACATTCAGTTTATCAGCATGTACATAGATGCATGTAATTATTCCACATGCCTTAATAAGTGCTTTCAGATGAGATGCTTAAAGAAGATCCAAGACAATAAATGTGACCCAACAAATTTATTCTCTCAATGGATGATGCACAATATCTAATTTCATAAGGAAGAGGTCTGAATTTCTTAGAGTTAAATGCTACTTCTGGGAGTCTGTTTTTCATATCTACAATCCCAAAGGAAAGAAAATGCCATCTGTTGTGTTTAGTAGCTTCCTTTATCAAGTCGCTAGTTCACACTCCTTGTTTCAATTAGGATGGTGCCCAACATCAAACGTCCACCTTGTATCCCTTAACCCATGCAATGAATTGATTCACATTCACTTGGATGCTATCAATTTTTCATATTCAACTGCTGATCAAATAGTTTTGGGTTAACAAATTTTTAATATTATCTATGGATCCTACAAAATGCTGGGGACATGTGGAGTCCCACCAATTAAACTTCTATTTAGTTCAACTATCGTCTCCTTGGAAACATCTTTTCTTATTTATCAGCACTAGATACAACTGATTGAAAACTATGCTCAGGTCTAGAGTTGGACATCAAAGAGTTTTATTGATTTGAAAATATAAATTAAACTTATCAACATGGATTTTCCTAGAGTAACCTTATATTTGTGTTGCAATGGAAGTAAATCCTTTGATTCAGGTCCTTGTTTTCAGAACTAAATAGAAAATTCCTGATGTGATCAAATGATTGCTAAATTTTATTTTGTAAATAGTCCATTATTTAGTTGATAAGATTCAGGATTGGTTTCACATTCATCAGAACAGAATCCATATTCAATGTAATTTCTCTTTACTGCAGCCAAATCTCTCAATTTTTTTAAGGCATTCATTTGAGATAAACTATAGCCTCGATTTTTGATGCAGTTATTTGATTACAATCTAGATTTTCTGAACAAGGTGATTCAATGCTGCAGTAGATACTAATTTCCTGCAGTGCTTCTTTAAAATGCAAAATATTGATGCATAATAATTTTGACTCAATACTGGAATGTAGAAGTCTTAATTCACTTGACTGTTTATTGTCACTGAAATAAAATGCACTTTTTCCAAATATTAATGTTTCTTTTCAATGGAATAGCAAAATTGCATATCATCGCAGCAGGTCTGAAATAAAATATGATCCCAACCCAACCTACTTGAGAATGGTTCTCGAGAGTACATTGTCCATCCAGGAATATCTGAGGAAAACAGCAAGGGTGAAAACCAGAAACAGCCTCTTAACCAAGTTTGCTTGACCCATGTGAAGAAATTCTGCTACAACACTCTGAACCTCAGAACTTGTCCCATCATACAGAGTACCAGACACACACACCAATTATATTCAATTGAGTGTCAACAAACGTGCATAACCCCCTACTCAACAGGCTTCCTGTTGTAAGGTATAAGATTAAAATTGTGCAGAATAAGGGAACAGGTGTTACTTCTGCAAAAGCTTACATTATAAAATTAGGCTGCGCCTGCCAATACTAAACAGTGAGAAGCTAAAACAGGTAGAATTAAATATGACTAATAGGGCAGTGCAATCGTGAAGCAGGATGTACCAGTAACAGGAGAATAGTGTGCCAGTCTCAGGAGGGATGTGGCCAACGGATGGAATTTAGTTTGTCAGGATGGTCACATGAAGACAGCAAACTATGCCAGGATAGTCACATATAAGGAATGAGATAAATAAGAGTAAGGGGTGACAGGCTTAGAGTAATGGGAGAAGTAAACAGAGGCGGAGAGAAGCTAGACAAAGATGGAGCGAAGCTAGAGCTTGTGATAGGCTACGCGCTATAGTAAAAGTAACCAATGGGGTGAAAGGGGAGAACCGAGAGATGCAGCTGAACAGCATAAAGCAGAATGTAATCCTCAGAGCGGGGTGCTTACTCGGTAGGCACCCGTTCTTGCAAATATTTATCAATAAAATTCGCTGCTTCAGAATTTGACTCGAACTGAAATTTATTAATATGTGAGTTTTGTTTCTCACAATTTGGGGGCTCGTGTCTGGGATATCCATCATCACCATCAGGGTGGGCACCATCGACGGCTGGGAAGACGCTTCCCATTCCTTTCAGAACGGTCCCGTGTTCCTCGACGGTGGCTTCCCCTTCTGGTTGACTGATCGAGATCCGATGAGAGTCTATCTGAACCAGGTGAAATGTTGTAAAATAGATTGTTAAGTAGGTTGTTAAGTAGGCACAGCTGCAGTCAGGCAATTCCATGCACGGACTAAGGTAAGAAAAGAGAGTTATAAGTATTGCCTTGGTGACTGAGGATGACATAATAGAGTCAAAGGAATTGACTGTAGTTGATCATCATGGGCTCTAAAATTAGTAAAGACAAGACGCCAGGTAATGGTAACGATAAGGGAAGGATCCCTGATAACATCCCTCCAGAAAGTCCATTGAGACAGATGTCGAAAAACTGGATAGATAGTACTTGTACTTGAACTAAAGATAAAAGGAAGATGATAAAGTATTGCTGTTTTGTATGGACTAAGGAAAGTATAAGACTCCCCTTAGTTTTTTGGCCAAAATATGGGTCGGATGAAGATTGGGTTTGCCAACTCCTCAATATCTATGTCAATGAAAAACAACCCTTTAGTCAGGAAAAGTCAGACTATGCCTCTTGTTGGAAAGACAGTCAGGACACACAGGTATTTCCTGTAGAAACTAAACAAGGTCCCGGAGGTGGGATACCTGCGGCTCCCCTTTTCCCCTCCTCTTGGGTTTTTCTTGACCATTTATCCTCGCCTTATGACAACCCCTGGAATCAACCCCTACAGGAAGACCCACAAAATGAGGATCAGGGACAAGGAGGACTACTCGGTGCCATGGGGGGGGAAGGGGGAAAGAGGGGGTCACAGGGTCCAGTGAGACGGGGACAGTCTAAGCAAATGTCTGTACAAGCCTGCCTGCTTAGGGAGGTTCCAATCGGAGTGGGGATTTGTAAATGCACCGCCGACAAGTGGCGAAGTGCGGGTGTTTCAGAAAGAGATGAAGTCCCTTATAGAGGATCCGGTGGGACTATCGGAACAGGTAAATCAATTTTTAGCACCCAGTCCGTATACTTGGACTGAGTTAATGGCCATCCTGAATATTCTCCTTACTGGTGAAGAAAGAGGATTATTAAGGCGTGCTGCCTTAAGAGCTTGGGAACATGAGAATCCCCCAGGTGGTGAGGCACCAGCAGTGGAGCAAAAATTCCCTAATGTTGATCCACAATGAAACAACAATAATGCAGAAGATCGTAACCGAATGAAAGATCTTAAAATCCTAATTATTAAGGGCATTAAGAGAGGCAGTCCCGAAATCACAAAACCAATCAAAAGCATTTGAGATCCACCAAGAAAAAAATGAGACCCCCTTGGCCTTGTCACAGAGACTTTGAGATTCAAAGAGAAAATACTCAGGGATGAATCCCGAGGACCAAGTAGCGCAGGGGCTCCTAAAGGTACACTTTGTGGCTAAGGCATGGCCAGACATCCAGAAAAAAATTCAGAAAATAGAAGGTTGGAGTGAGAAATCACTTGATGAATTGTTAAGAGAGGCACAGGAAGTGGTTGTAAAGAGAGAGGATGAGAAGCAAAAACAGAAGGCGAAAATGATGGTAGCCACGGTTGACGAAGTAGTCAAGAAAAGAATCGAACCGGTGACTTGCAACCAGAGCGGAGGGTGGCAGCACATAGAATATAAAGGAACGGGTAGAGGATGAGGAGGACCTTTCGTAGGTTTCAGTCGGCAGGGACAAGGACAGAGGTGGGGACCCCGACAAGCAGGGCGTTACCATTGTGGAAGGAAAGGACACTTTAAGCGGGAGTGTCCTGAAATACAAAGGGATGGAAAAAACCATCCCGCTCATGAACTTTAATGAAGACCAGGGGTGTCAGCGGTTCCTGCCCCCAGAGACCCACTGGGAACCCTTGATAAACGTAAAGATGGGCCCTTATAGGGAAGATGTAGTTTTCCTAGCAGACACGGGAGCAGTGAGGTCATCCTTAAATTTTATACACAGAGGAGTACAATTTACAGATCAGAAAATAACAGTGGCCGGAGTGAAGGGAGAAGGATTTACTGTCCCTGTATTTGAATCTTTAACAGTCGAAAATAATGCAAGAAGAGTTGAAGGACAATTCTTATATATTCCGGACATAGGGAACAACTTGTTAGGAAGGGATTTAATCATACTTTTAGGATTAGGAATTGGGGTGTGTGACCGAAAAATAGTAATAAGAATGGCCATTTTGACCGAGGAACAGGAGAAACAAATAGACCCCACAGTATGGGCATGTGAAGGCAATTGCGGGGGATTGCATATTCCCCCTTAGAAATTAGCTTGAAAAAGGCGGGGGAGATGGTATGCGAAAGACAATACCCCATCTCGACCGAAGGATGAAGGGGGTTACTACCTGTGATTGAGGGGTTAATTAAGGATGGCCTATTGGAACCCTGTATATCCCCTTATAACACCCTTATTTTGCCAGTAAAAAAAAATCAGACGGTACCTATCGGTTGGTACAAGACTTGAGAACGCTTAACCGGATAGTACAGATTCGTCATCCTGTTGTTCCCAATCCTTATACCCTTTTGAGTAAGATTCCACATGACCACAAGTGGTTCAGTGTGGTGGATCTAAAAGACGCCTTTTGGACATGTCCACTGGCAGAAGGAAGTAGAAACATGTTTGCATTTGAGTGGGAAGATCCAAAAACGGGGCGAAAACAACAGTACAGATGGACAGTGCTTCCACAGGGGTTCACGGAATCCCCGAAACTGTTTGGCCAGGTTTTAGAACAAATTTTGGAAAAGTTTATCAGTCCCCAAGGCACGACTTTACTGCAATATGTGGATGACCTATTGGTCATGGGAGAAAATGAGAGGGGAACAACGGAAGCAACTAACCAGTTGCTAAACTTTCTGGGACGACAGGGATTGAGGGTCTCAAGGAATAAATTACAATATGTTGAGAGAGAAGTGAGATATTTAGGACACTTGGTCAGTGAAGGAAAAAGGAAAATAAGCCCTGAAAGGATTGATGGAATAGTGGGGATGCCACTTCCTCGGACTAAGCGAGAATTAAGGAAATTCCTGGGGCTTGCGGGGTATTGAAGGTTATGGATTGACTCATACGCCAAAAGGCAAAGAAATTATACTTGAAATTGTTCGAGGAAGAACCACAATTGTTAAAGTGGACAAATGAAGAAAAGGAGTTAATAGAGGAGTTGAAAAGAAGATTGATTCATGTCCCTGTCCTTGCATTACCTTCCCTGGACAAATCCTTTCACTTGTTTGCCACAATGGATAAGAGGGCGGCCCTAGGGGTCCTAATCCAGAGATGGGGGAGGATGAAACAGCCAGGAGCATACTTGTCTAAATTGTTAGATCCAGTCTCCAGAGGGTGGCCAGATTGTGTGAGGGCTGTAGCAGCAACTGCACTACGAGTGGAAGAAAGTTGAAAACTTACATTCGGGGGGGCCTTGATAGTAAGCACCCTGCATCAGTACGGATTATATTGAACCAGAAGGCAGGGCGGTGGCTTACGGACTCTAGAATTCTAAAATACGATGCAATTCTAATAGAGAGGGATGACCTTACATTAATCACAGACACTTGTCTGAATCGAGCTACCTTTCTCTGCAAAGGGGAGAATGAAGCTTACTCACGCCCAGAACATGACTGCCTCGACATTATAGAATATCAGACTAAAGTAAGAATGGATCTTAGAGACATCCCTCTACATGCCGGGGCTAGGCTGTTCATTGGGAGAAAGTGAGGACTACAGATGCTGGAGATCAGAGCTGAAAATGTGTAGCTGAAAAAGCGCAGCAGGTCAGGCAGCATCCAAGGATCAGGAGAATCGACGTTTTGGGCATGAGCCCTTCTTCAGGAATGAGGAGAGTGTGCCAAGCAGGCTAAGATAAAAGGTAGGGAGGAGGGACTTGGGGGAGGGACATTGAAAATGCGATGAGTGGAAGGAGGTTAAGGTGAAGGCGATAGGCCGGAGTGGGGGAGGGGGCGGAGAGGTCAGGAAGAAGATTGCAGATTAGGAAGGTGGTGCTGAGTTCGAGGGATTTGACTGAGACAAGGTGGGGGGAGGGGAAATGAGGAAACTGGAGAAATCTGAGTCCATCGCTTGTGGTTGGAGGGTTCCCAGGCGGAAGATGAGGCGCACTTCCTCCAGCCATCATGTTGCAATGGTCTGGCGATGGAGGAGTCCAAGGACCTGCATGTCCTCGGTGGAGTGGGAGGGGGAGTTGAAGTGTTGAGCCACGGGGTGGTTGGGTTGGTTGGTCCGGGTGTCCCAGAGGTGTTCTCTGAAACGTTCTGTAAGTAGACGGCCTGTCTCCCCAAAATAGAGGAAGCCACATTGGGTGCAGTGGATGCAGTAAATGATGTGTGTGGAGGTGCAGGTGAATTTGTGGTGGATATGGAAGGATCCCTTGGGTCCTTGGAGGGAAGTAAGGGGGGGAGGTGTGGGCGCAAGTTTTGCATTTCTTGCAGTTGCAGGGGAAGGTGCCGGGAGTGAAGGTTGGGTTGGTGGGGGGTGTGGACCTGACAAGAGAGTCACGGAGGGAGTGGTTTTTTTGGAACGCTGATAGGAGTGGGGAGGGAAATATATCCCTGGTGGTGGGATCTGTTTGGAGGTTGGTGGGGTGGTAGGTGAGGACCAGTGGGGTTCTGTCATGGTGGCGATTGGAGGGGCGGGGCTCAAGGGTGGAGGAGCGGGAAGTGGAGGAGATGCCGTGGAGAGCACCGTCGATCACGTCTGGGCGGAAATTGTGGTCTTCGAAGAAGGAGGCCATCTGGGTTGTTCAGTATTGGAACTGGTCTTCCTGGGAGCAGATGCGATGGAGACGTATGAATTGGGAATATGGGATGGTGTTTTTACAGGGGGCAGGGTGGGAGGAGGTGTAGTCTAGGTAGCTGTAGGAGTCGGTTGGTTTATAATAAATGTCCATGTTGATTCGGTTGCCCGAGATGGAAATGGAGAGGTCTAGGAAGGGGAGGGAGGAGTCTGAGATGGTCCAGGTACATTTGAGGTCGGGGTGGACGGTGTTGGTAAAGTGGATGAACTGTTCAACCTTCTCGTGGAGCACGAGGCAGCGCCAATACAGTCATCGATGTAACTGAGGAAAAGGTGGGGGGTGGTGCCAGTGTAGCTACGGAAGATGGACTGTTCCACATATCCTACGAAGAGGCAGGCATAGCTGGGGCCCATGCGGATGTCCATGGCTACTCCTTTGGTTTGGAGGAGTGGACCAGTTCAGTCAGTCGGAGGAGGGTGTCAGTGGAAGGGTACTGGTTGGTACGGCAGGAAAGGAAGAAGCAGAGGGCTTTGAATCCTTCGTGATGGGGGATGGAGGTGTACATGGATTGGATGTCCATCGTGAAGGTAAGACATTGGGGACCGGGGAAGCGAAAATCATGGAGGAGGTGGAGGGCGTGGGTGGTGTCCTGAATGTAGGTGGGGAGTTCTTGGACTAAGGGAGACAGGACCATGTAGAGGTATGCAGAGATGAGTTCAGTGGGTGAGGAGCAGGCTGAGACAATGGGTCGGCCGGGCCAGTCAGGTTTGTGGATTTTGGACAGGAGGTAGAAACGGGTGGTTGCGGGATGGTGGGACTATGAGGTTGGAGGCGGTGGATGGGAGATCCCCTGAGGTGATGAGGTTATGGATGGTCTGGGAGATGATGGTTTGGTGGTGGGAGGTGGGGTCATGGTCAAGAGGGCAGTAGGAGGAGGTGTCCACGAGCTGGCGTTTAGATCAGCGGTGTAAAGGTCGGTGCGCCAAACTACTACCATGCCTCCCTTGTCTGCAGGTTTGATAGTGAGGATGGGGTTGGAACGGAGGGAGTGGAGGGCTGCACGTTCCAAGGATGAGAGGTTGGAGTGGGTGAGAGGGGTGGAGAGGTCGAGGCGGTAAATTTCATGACGGCAGTTGGCTATGAAGGGATTGAGGGTGGGTAAGAGGCTAGCACAGGGTGTCCAGGTGGATGGAGTGTGCTGGAGGAGGGAGAAGGGGTCATCAGAGGGTGGGCGAGAATCCTGGTTGAAGAAGTAGGTGCGGAGGCGAAGGCGGTGGAAGAATTGTTCGATGTCTCGCCGCGTGTTGAACTCGTTAATCAGAGAGCGTAGGGGCATGAAGGTGAGGCCTCTGCCGAGGACTGATCTTTCATCCTCAGAGAGGGGGAGGTCTGGAGGGATGGTGAAAATACGGCAGGGCTGGGAGCTAGGACCTGGTGTGGGGCTGGAGCTGGGACTGGGGGGCGGGGTTAGGTGTGCGGACGGAGAACGGCGTGGGAGCAGGGTTAGGTGTGTTCATTAATGGGTCCTCCAGAGTGATTGAAGGTAAAAGGCAAAATGGATATGCAGTAGTGGATGGAATAGAGGGGAGTGTTATTGAAGCTAGTAGACTACCCAATGATTGGTCGGCATAGACTTGTGAACTTTATGAACTAGGAAGGGCCCTTACGACCTTGGAAGGCAAAGAAGAAACCATATACACAGATTCTATATATGCCTTTGGGGTGGCACACACATTTGGGAAGATATGGCAGGAGGTAAACTGATAAACAGTAGGGGCAAAGAATTGGCTCATGAGGAATTGATAAAGCAAGTATTGGAATCTCTTTTTTTGCCAAAGGAAATAGCAATAGACCACATAAATGGACATCAGTAGGGAAGAGATATCGAAACAAAGGGAAATAGATTGGCCGATGAAGTCGCTAAGGAGGCAGCTCTGAACCCTCAGCCCGCTACAATATATATTTTGGTACCGATGGTGCAGGGACATGGGGGGACACCAATATTTAGTGCTAAGGAAGAAAGAGACTTAGAAGAACTGGGAGCTATGCAGACAGTAGAGGGGCGCTGGATTCTACCCGATGGATGGGAGATGCTAAATAAAATGATGATGCGAGAAGTTATGGCTGTCTTACACTAGGGGAGTCACTGGGGAGTACAAGCAATGTGTGATTTGGTCTTAAGGAAATATGGATGTGAAGGGATCTATACAATAGCCAAACAGATATGTGAGGGATGTATAACATGCAAGAAAATCAACAAGAAGGTATTGAGGAAAAAAGTCCCAGGAGGGAGAGAACCTGGGCTCTGATCATTTCAGAGAATTCAGGTAGATTATACCGAATTACCCAGAGTGGGAAGATTGAGGTATATGCTGGTAATGGTTGATCACCGATCTGGATGGGTGGAGGCGTACCCTTTAGCCACTGCCACTACTTGAACACATAATTCCCAGATACGGAATAGTGGAATGCATGGATTCAGATCAGGGAACTCATTTCACTTACAAGATACTCCAGGGAGTAATGAAGGTTTGGGTATCTCCTAGGAGTTCCACACCCCTTGGCACCCACCATCATTAGGAAAGGTTGAGAGAATGAACCAGACACTCAAGAAGCAGTTATCAAAATTAGTAGTAGAAACCAGACTCCATTGGACTAAGTATTTACCTATAGCCCTTTAACAAGTGTGACAGCCCCAAGGAAAGATACGGGGCTGTCCCCTTATGAGATATTGTTTGGCCTGCTCTATCTGGGATCGAAAGGGGAATTGCCCACCCTGGAGACTAAAGATCTGTTCTTAAAAAAATATACACTGGGCTTGTCCTCTTTTTGTCTTTTCTTAGGAAACAAGGATTACTGGCACGGACTCCGCCCCTTGAATTCGTCATTCATCCCATCCGGCCGGGAGATTGGGTCCTAATTAAGTCATGGACAGGAACCGAATTGCACCCAGATTGGAAAGGACCATACCAGGCTCTTTTGACGACTGAAATGGCTATACGCACAGTGGAGAAAGGCTGGACTCACTACACCAGGATTAAAGGACTGGTGGAATCCCCAGTTAAGAAAGAAGTCTGGAAGGCCAAATCGATGGAAGAACCACTGAAACTCAGACTCAAAACACTATAAGTAATTGATTTCTATGCAGACGTGGGAAGGTTTCTTTTTGATAGATCTATATATTGTATTGCATGTTAAATCTCTCGGTCCTTCAATACTATTATAGGATGCTGGGGACGCTTAGGGTTACCATATTAGCTTTCTTAGTATTGGGATCTTGTAAAATGATGCTGTCATCTCCATATTTGTTATTAACAGTCCGAGTCTGAATATCCATAAGTGATAGAGGTCGATGCTTGCAGCCTAGTAAATTGCGGAGATGAAAAGTATCAGAAGGAATATATTTCCTCTGAAATCCTTCTTAAGACCCTACTGGACACAAGGTATAGTTCGCAAAAACTGCCACCTGGCATCACTATCCATAGAGCCCCCTTTCACCCAGCCCTAGACTGTCCTGACAAAAAGTGCCACCCGATATATCTCACCATAAAAATACCTCCTCTGAAGACTCCTTTCCCCGTAAAAATGGGTCTCGACTCCTTAGTAATGATTTAAAGATAATAATGGAAGCCACTGGGAAGTGTTTTTCAGGCTACTGTTTCCGAATAGCTGTAGGAAACGGAAAATGGGCCAAACAACTTGATAGTAAGATACAACCTACTGGCCCTCCCAACGAGCTGAAAATGTGTTGCTGGAAAAGCGCAGCAGGTCAGGCAGCATTCAAGGATTCCTGAAGAAGGGCTCATGCCCGAAACGTCAATTCTCCTGCTCCTTGGATGCTGCCTGACCTGCTGCGCTTTTCCAGCAACACATTTTCAGCTCTGATCTCCAGCATCTGCAGTCCTCACTTGTCCCACCCAACGACGCAAAGGTGTAAAAATTATAGAGGTCAAGGACTTGAAACAGACCACTGAAATAGAAACTGGATACGGGGACTCAAATCTCTGAATAAAAGCAATTGCTATGCTTGTGCCTCTGGTAGACCAATTGCCCACATAGTCCCCTTTCTGCTCGGGTGAAACCAAAACAGGAAGGGCATGGAATGTATGATCGCCATGTACCAGGATAAGACTGCATGGAATGATAGGAATTATATATCCCTATCTCTAATGTTCCCTCCTTTGCAGAAGACAGATTTGAAAGCTTCCCCCACATTTTTGGCCACAGTTGGGAATCACACATCGTGTATAAGCCGACAGGTCTAGAGAATTGGGGGAGCTGAGGTTATGTATAGAAACTCAGAATGACACCGGAAAAGACCAAGGAGGGAACTACTCAGCACTCCGGGTTCCCCAGGCGGATCTCTGGTGGTACTGTGGAGGCAGAATATTGCGACCTACCCTACCTCCTGACTGGAGAGGGATATGTGCAATTGTGCAATTGGCAATCCCATTCACCTTGGCATTTGAGAAGGAGAAGATGGTGGTAACAAAGAATGAGAGGGGCAAAAGGTCGTTATTCGATGCTTCCTTTGATGATTGAATTTATCTCGACTCTATAGGAGTTCCCAAAGAGGTCCCCAATCAGTTCAAGGCCCGCAACCAGATTGCAGCAGGTTTTGAATTGGCCCTATTTTGGTGAGTAACGGTCCACAAGAATGTGAATTGGATAAACTATATTTTTTTTTACAACCAGCAAAGATTCATCAATTACACCAGAGATGCAGTCAAGGGTATTTCTGAGCAACTTGATGCAACCAGCAGAATGGCCTGGGAAAACAGACTGACCTTAGATATGATCCTAGTTGAAAAAGCAGGTGTATGTGTGATGTTAGGGGGTAGGTGTTGTATTCCAAATAATACAGCACCTGATGGGTCAATCTCTTGTGCCTTGCGAGGATTGTCCACCTTGGTGGAAGAATTGGCTGAGAACTCAGGAGTGGACACATCACTCACGGGATGGCTGGAATCATGGTCTGGGAAGTGGAAAGATATCGTAGTTTCTATCCTCACCTACCTGATAATGGTAGCAAGGGTACGGACAGCAATTCGCTGATGCATCATACCTTGTGTTCAAGGTTAACCCAGCGGCTAATTGAGACGGCCTTGGCAAATCAAATGCCTCTAAAAGGTAATCAGGCAGAGGGACTCAACCTCTTGAACAATGAGGGGATGGGTAACCTTAAGGAATTAGCCACTGTAAATGAAGTCTCAGGGATGATGCTAGCAAACTGGAAGGCAACATATGAGGCAAATGCGGAAGACAACATTTAGCAACCAAGAAGAAAAAGGGGGGATTATAAGGTATAGGGTTAAAATTGTGCAGAATAGGAGAACAGGTGTTGCTTCTGCAAAAGTTTACATTATAAAATTAGGCTGCGCATGCCAATACTAAACAGTGAGAAGCGAAAACAGGTAGGATTATCTACGATTAATAGGGCAGAGCAATCGTGTAGCGGGGTGTATCAGTAACAGGAGAATAGTGTGCCAGTCGCAGGAGGGATGTGGCCAACGGATGGAATTTAGTTTGGCAGGATAATCGCGCAAAGACACCAAACTATGCCAGGATAGTCACACATAAGGAATGAGATAGATAAGAATAAGGAAGACAGGCTTAGAATAATTGGGAGAAGTAAACAGAGGCGGAGAGAAGCTAGACAAAGGTGGAGCGAAGCTTGAGCTTGTGATAGGCTATGCGCTACAGTAAAAGTAACGAATGGTGTAAAAGGGGAGGACCAAGAGACACAGCTGATCAGCATAAATCAGAATGTAACCCTCAGATCAGGGTGCTTATCTGTTAGGCACCCATTCTTGCAAGTACGAATCAATTAAATTTCTGCTTCAGAATTTGACTCGGACTGAAATTTATTAATATCTGAGTTTTATTTCTCACACTGTTTTCACAAGCATCACTTCATACATCTGCTGACTAATGAAAATCCACAATCTGTGCTGCATCTTAAATCTCATTCCATAAACACCTGTTTAATCTACCTACCACCTGCCCTCCATCTTGAAACCCAACATAAAGCAAATTTCCTGAGCAAGATGAACCAGCAGATATCTTTTGGATCAAGCAATGGGCACATTGGAAGGTACTAGCAAGTTCTTTGACAAACCCTCACTATTGATGGAAGACTTTCAGCTAACACATCACAGGTTGTCCTTGCTATATAGGTGCAGGTCAAGCCAGGAATTTCTGTGCTGCCAACCTCCACTACTGAGGCTTCATACAAATCCATCAGACACTTGTGAAGAGACTCAAACAATGCTACATATTTTCAAGCAGTGTTCTGTCTACAGACTAAATGGCAGACTAATCACCTTAAACATAATAAATGAGCAAGTAACTGCTTGAGTCCAGGGATTTGTATTCACTGAACAAATGTGTCGAGTGAAATATTTCCTGCCATGAAATATCAGAAGCAAGTCTTACTACAGACATATCCTCCTATCTTGTTAAAGTTGAAACATAGGAAATAGGAGCAGAATAGGGGATTCAGCTGAACAAGCCTGTTCTTTCAACTTGATCAGAGCTGATCTTCTAACTCAATGCCATTTACCCAAAACATGCAGTTATCCATATCATAAATTGAAATCTATCAATCTCTGGCCTTAGTACACTCAGTGTTTTGAAACTTTGTACAGAGGAATCTCAACTACCTGAATATTGGATCATCCGACCAGATCGCAATGTCCTGATGCTCGGCTCAACTATGTTATCTGGTATTCAATAATCTGGAATTCAATTATTCAAATGGATTATCCCCGTCCATGTCCTTCGGATAATCAAGGTTCCTCTGTAATCCTGTGGAATAGAAAACTACAAAATTCAATCCCTTCCAAGTGGAGAAATTCCTCTAGTCTCTGCTTATGCTGAGTCTGTATTCCTTAACTATAGATTTACTCAACAAGCAGTAGGAGAATTTGTATGCAAAGTAGCATTTCTGTTGAATCAATGAATTAATTTACCAGTGTTATGGATTGCAACACTGTCTGGGGTTAAATTTACCTCTGTTTAAGCTAATGACATGGAAGTTTGGCCTCTGCAGAATTGCTGTGCGAAATTAGTTTTCAATTCAGCTTCAACTGCACATGAATCAAGCGCACAAAAGTTGCTTTGACTTTAATTTTACAAACTAATTGAGAAATTCTAAGGATGTGTCATGAAATGCAACATTTACAGACTTCTATTATGAACATTACTTATACAACCAGCACAAGTTGCAGATTTGTTAATTTTGCACGCATTCCAAATGGAAGAGAAATGCTGTGCTCAAATGAAATCTGCTGTATTGACCTTATTTATTTATTTTTAATAAACTTGATCACATCTAATGTTTAAGTCACATGTTCTCCAAGTATTTATTCTTCTATTATCCAAGAGTAAGAAGTGGAACATAAAAGGCACCATTGTAATTTCACTCAGGTCAATATAGTGAAAAGGATATTCAAGTCCTGTTGAACACTGTGACACATAAAGGGCTTATGATGATCATACTTTGAAGTGTAGGACATGAGGTTTCTTTACACTGGGAACAAGAAAACTTTTCAGTGAACTTTGGTCAGATAGTGTTTCCTGCAGTTCTGGTTTATGAATCATCATTGTATTATTTAAAAGTTAGAGGAAATAATATGACACTGATGCAAAGTGGCAGAAGGAACAATGATGAATGATTCTGTGTATTAGGGATTTCCAGCATTGTAAAGAACCCTTTAGAGAGATTATACTTTTGCTGCAAGTATCGAAATTGTGCTTCACTTATCTATGAGTATGGGTTTTGGGTATTAATGTCTTAACTGTAGAAAATGGGATAAATATAATTAAAGCAATTTCGAAACCTATTACACTTTGAAAGATTTGGACTATAATGACTTAAGGTGTGAACAGCTGCAATGGTAAGATCATAAAACAGGAAGTGTGCTTTTTAGCTGGACAATAGGAGATGTGGCTAGAATCTTAAACAGACTGGAACAATGTGGGCTGTGGTGAGAAACAAGGCAGAATAGAATGAGAAATCCAGCAAGGCCTATTTTGATATCAGAAGCAACCCACTCTACCTTTTAACTGAAGTACAGCCAATGTGATGAGATTTAGGCAGTGGTGATTTGCCTATTGTTTGTTAAGAACCTTATTTTCTGCACATCATGCAGCTTTCTACCATACCACTCATTTCAAGCAAACCAGACACCTAGAATTCTCAATACGGAAGTCATGAGCATGTACCTGGCAACTTCACCTCTCCACTTCCTCTAAAGGATCTTCATGTTGGACACCAGGTACCAATTGTTCAGGGCGTACTCCATGAAGAGTGGCCACACATACACACACACACACACACACACACACACCCCACATCCACTGACATTGTCATCTGACACGTACTAGCGCCTAAGATACTTCAATAACATATCTCCAATCCATTTATTACACTTCAATATTGTACATTGGGTGCTATGGCATGTTCCATTGCAAGGTTCCTACAAGGACACTTTGTGATCAGGTACTACATTCAGATCAGGGACTGGACCAGGCTGCATCTCTGGCCTGTTTGCTTGCTTTGTGCTCACTCATTCTGAGTCTACCTGGATGGTCACAGCATTCCTGCCTTATTGGCATTGCCTTTTTGCACCATGGCCCTCAGTCAGAGATACCAGACTCACAATAAAGCTATATTGCTGTGCCTTTTTTATGCTGACTCAAAGCCAGGAAGCTTGGCATAGGATGTCAGCAGGCCTTAGTTAAGTTAATAGAGATAGCCTTTGGTTAGGGGTCCCAGCACAGTAAGTCAACAGTAATTTCCAATACCTGTCTAAGGGCTTGGAAATGGTCAGTAGCTATTCAGAGCAGTCAGAATCAGAGGTTCTACATAGGGGTTGATGAGCTGAATGTCAGGCAGCACACCACCTTTCTTGACTCTTTCTGCCCTATTGAGTGCTATTTGCTTGTTGAAATGAGAGACAGCCTGGTGTTAAGGGAGATCAAAAGTTAGCTATTACTTTCCACACAGATGGAGAGGTGTAATGAGCTAGTGAGTTGGTAGTGCAGAAGGCATGCAAGGTTAATGAAGTTAGGGGTTGGGGTGGGTGACAGTTAGCGGGGAAGATGTTGCACACAATAGAGAGCATGTTGAAGCATGAGACTTGGCAGCAGATGGGGACTGTATCAGAGAGATAATAGGAATATGACATATTAGAAAAAAGATGGAGGTAGTCTTGTGGGAGTGGAGAAGGTCATTGACGTTCTTCCTTCAACTCCTTCCTCCAGACAGCTGAGACTGTACTGACTTGCTTAGTAATGTTAGAAGAGCCTAGCTTCAATTGATGGTCATGGCGGAAGAGGATGTCCCAACTCTACATCACACTGTCCAACACAACATCCAGGTCTCTGCTTGTAAAGTTAGGCACCAAATTTCCCTTGTCTGCCAGATCCAGGTCAAATATAAGGAATAGCATTTGTTCTACTGCACAATGACCTTTTAAAAATCCCATTCTTTGATATCCTGGTATCCTGCTGTGGCAAGTTATTCTGCGTACAGTGAGCGGTAGAATGGGGTGAGAGTCAGATGCAAGGATGCCATGGGGTGCAGTAGATAATTAATTAGGCACTTGGTAAGATAGAGCGAGAAAACATGCTCAGCTTTGTAGAGAGAAAATCTCCATGATACTTAACAAAACTGACACTTAGGCCAAAGAAAACAAAGATTTAGGCTATGATTTCTGAAATGCTTGTAGTAATGTCGTTCCCAAGGTAGTCAATTAGTTTTAGAACATAGAGCTAAATTAATTTAAAAACATGTGACTGTGAATCCTGAAAGGCTTTAAGACCCATTTATTCATCAGAACAAAGAAGAAATGAATAATGAGAGATAATTAAAGTTTATATGAGTTCAGACCAGAAAAGTACAGAAGGATTAAAACCAGTTGAACTTACAAATTGCACATCCTGTTCTGGCACACCTATATTTCAACTTGCAAGATCAACATAACCAGTACATCAATTTTAAAGTATTACTGTTGTTTGTTTTTTAATTTTTTTCCCCTCTAACAGCTGACAGCATTATGGAAATCCTATCAAATCACATGGATCAGTTGGAGCAGCAGTTAGAGGCAATAAAGAATTTACAGGAGCTATGGGGTGCGATGGATGGTAGTTATAGGAAGGGAGAAATGTTGCAGATACAGTCAGGTAGATGGGTTACCATCAGGAAAGGTAGGAGAGGAAGGCAGGCAAGATTCTTCTGTAGCTATTCCCATCTCAAACAAGTATGCTGTTTGGAAAATGTAGGGGGTGATGAACTCTCAGGGGAATGTAGTACGAACAGCCAAGTTTCTGATATCATGACAGACTCTAATGAGGGGTAGGTCTGGTTCCAAGCAATTGATGGTGATAGAGACTCACTACTCAAAGGCACATGTATACATTTCTGTGGCTGGCAGTGAGAAATCAGAATGGTGTGTTACCTCCCCGGTGCCAGGAATAAGGATATCTTGGCGAAGATGAAGAATGTTCTCAAAGGAGAGAGGGACCAGCAGGAGGTCATTTTACACACTGGGATGAATGACAGTGGAACTAATGGAAGGGAAAAAGATGAGATTCTAAAAGAATACACGAAGTTAGGCAGAAATTTAAAAAGGAGGTCCTCGAGGTAATAATAGCTGGAATACTCCTGGTACTACGAGCTAGTGAAGGTAGGAATAGAAGAATAGAGTAGATGAATGGGTGACACGGTGGCACAGTGGTTAGCACTACTGCCTCACAGCGCTAGAGACCCGGGTTCAATTCCCACCTCAGGCAACTGTCTGTGTGGAGTTTGCACATTCTCCCTGTGTCTGCATGGGTTTGCTCCGGTTTCCTCCCACAGTCCAAAAATGTAAAAGTTAGGTGAATTGGCTATACTAAATTGCCCCGAGTGTTAGGGAAGGGGTAAATGTAGGGGTCTGGGTGGGTTTCTCGTCGGTGTGGACTTGTTGGGCTGAAGGGCCTGTTTCCACACTGTAAATAATCTAATCCAATCTGAATGGGGAGCTGGTGCAGGAGAGAAGGATTCACATTTTTGGATCATTGGAATCTCTTCTGGGATAGAAGTGACCTGTACGAAAAGGACAGATTGCATGAATGTGAAGGGGACTAATATACTGGCAGGGAGGTTTGCGACAGTTGCTTAGGAGGGTTTAAACGAGAAAGATGAGGAGGTATGGGAGGTACGGGGTGGTGGGGTTGGAGTTAGGGAAGGTAAGGGGGGTGGGTGGGGCAGGGAGATAGGGAGATAGTGAGGAAAGAGATCAATCTGAAACTGGTACATTTGGGTAAAGGAGCGAGTCAAACAGTCAGGGCAGGCATGAACAAAGCAGAGAACAAGGTAGAACTGCATTTATTTCAGTGCAAGAGGCCTAAAAGGGAAAGCAGATGAATGTAGGGCATGGGTAGGAACAGAGGGTGGGATATCATAGTAATTACAGAAACTTGGCTCAGGGATGTGCAGGACTGGCAGCTTAATGTTCCAGAATGCAAATGCTATTGGAAGAATAGAAAAGGGGGCAAGAGATGAGGGAGTGATAAGGGATAGCATTACAGATGTACTTATGGAGAATATTCCTGGGAATACATCCAGGGAAGTTATTTAGGTGGAACTGAGAAATAAGAAAGTGATGATTACCTTGTTGGGATTGTATAATAGACATTCCAATGGCCAGTAGGAAATTGAAAAACAAATTTATAAGGCGATCTCAGTTATCTGTAAGAATAATAGGGTGGTTATGGTAGGGGATTTTAACTTTCAAAACTACACTGGGACTTCCGTAGTGTTAAGGGTTTAAATGGAGAGGAATTTGTTAAGTGTGTACAAGAAAAATTTCCGATTCAGTACGTGGATGTACCTACTAGAGAAGGTGCAAATCTTTTATCTACTCTTGGGAAATAAGGCAGGGGAGATAACTGAGGTGTCAGGAGGAGAACACTTTGGGACCAGTGATGGAAAAGGATAAGCAAGATGTAAAAGTTGAAGTTCTAAATTGGAGGAAGGCTAATTTTAGGGGTAGTTGTTGTTGGAGGAAATTCTGAGGGATAGGATTTACATGAATTTGGAAAGGCAAGGACTCGGGTAGTAGGGATAGTAAACATGGTTTATGAGAACTTTCAAAAGTTGATTGGGGACAGATGTTCACAGATAAAGGAACAAATGGAAATTGTGAAGAATTCAAAAATGAGATAACGAGAGCCCAGAGACAAAATGTACCTGTTAGCGTGAAAGGAAATGCTGGTAGGTGTAGGAAATGCTTGATGACTAGAGAAATTAAGGTTTTGGTTAAGAAAAAGAAGAAAGCATAAGTCAGGTATAGACAGCAGAGATTGAGTGAATCCTTAGAAGAGTACAATCGCAGTAGAAGTATACTGAAGAGGGAAATCAGGAGGGCAAAAAGGGGACATGAGATAGCTTTGACAAATATGCTTAAGGAGAATCCAAAGGGATTCTATAAATACATAAGGATGAAAGGGTGATTAGGGAGAGAATAGTACCCCTCAAAGATCACAGCAAAGCAATCTGTATGTGGAAACATAGGAGGTGAGGGAGATATTAAACAAATATTTTGCATCAATGTTTACTGTGGAGAAGGACAATGGAAGACACAGGATATGGGATAATAGATGCTTGAAAAATGTCCTTATTATAGAGGAGGATGTTCTGGATGTCTTAAAATGCATGAAGGTGGATAAATCACCAGGATCTGATCAAGTGTACCTTGAATTCTGTGGGAAGGTAGGGAAGTGATTGCTGGGCCCCTTGCTAAAATATTTGGATCATCAATAGTTACAGGTGAGGTTCCAGAAGAATGGACATTGACTAATATGGTGCCACCATTTAAGAAACGTGGTAAGAAAAAGTCAGGAACTATAGACTGGTGAGCCTGACATTGCTGGTGGGCAAGTTGTTGGAGGGAATCCTGAGGGATAGGATTTAATGAAATTGGAAAGGCAAGGACTGATTAGGGATAGCGAACATGGTTTTGTGAGTGGGAAATCATGTCTCACAAACTTGATTGAGTTTTTTGAAGAGGTAACAAAGAAGATTGATGAGGGCAGAGCAGTAGATGTGATCTATATGGACTTCAGTAAGGCATTCGACAAGGTTCCCCATGGGAGACTGATTAGCAAGGTTAGATCTCATTGAATACAAGGAGAACTAGCCATTTGGATACAGAACTGGCTCAAAGGTAGAAGACAAAGGGTGGTGGTGGAGGATTGCTTTTCAGACTGGAGGCCTGTAACCAGAGGAGTGCCACAAGGATCGGTGCTGGGTCCTCTACTTTTTGTCATTTACATAAATGATTTGGATGTGAGCATAAGAGGTGCAGTTAGTAAGTTTGCAGATGACACCAAAGTTGAAGGTGTAGTAGACAGCGAAGGGGGTTACCTCAGATTACAATAGGATCTTGATCAGATGGACGAATAGGCTGAGAAGTGACAGATGGAGTTTAATTCAAATAAATGTGAGGTGCTGCATTTTGTGAAAGTAAATCTTAGCAGGACTTATACACTTAATGGTAAAGTCCTAGGGAGTGTTGCTGAACAAAGAGACCTTGGAGTGCAGGTTCATAGCTCCTTGAAAGTGGAATCGCAGGTAGATAGGATAGTGAAGAAGGCATTTGGCATGCTTTCTTTTATTGTCAGAGTATTGAGTACAGGAGTTGGGAGGTCATATTGCAGCTGTACAGAACATTGGTTAGGCCACTGTTGGAATATTGCATGCAATTCTGGTCTCCTTCCTATCGGAAAGATGTTGTGAAACTTGAAAGGATTCAGAAAAGCTTTACGAGGATGTTGCCAGGGTTGGAGAATTTGAGCTACAGGGAGAGGCTAAACAAGCTGGGGCTGTTTTCCCTGGAGCGTCGAAGGCTGAGGTGACCTTATAGAGGTTTACAAAATTATGAGGGGTATGGATAGGATAAATAGACAAAGTCTTTTCCCTGGGGTTGGGGAGTCCAGAACGAGAGGGCATAGGTTTAGGGTGAGAAGGGAAAAATATAAAAGAGACCTAAGGGGCAACCTTTTCACGCGGAGTGTGGTACCTGTATGGAATAAGCTGCCAGCGGATGTTGTGGAGGCTGCTCTTAAATTGCAACATTTAAGAGGCATTTGGATGGGTATATAAATAGGAAGGGTTTGGAGGGATATAGGCTGGGTGCTGGCAGGTGACTAGATTGGGTTGGGATATCTGGTCGGCATGGACAGGTTGGACTGAAGGGTCTGTTTCCGTGCTGTACATCTCTATGACTCTAAGTAACGAAGAGTAGTGATGAAGACACAGCTGTGGATGTGATCTACATGGACTTTAGTAAGGCATTCGACAAAATTCCTCATGTTAGACAGGTTAGTAAGTTGAGATCTCATGGAATACAGGGAGAACTAGCCATTTGCATACAGAACTGACTTGAAGGAAGAAGACAAAGGGTGGTGGTGGAGCGTTACCTTTCAGACTGGAGGCCTGTGATGAGTCGAGTGCCATGAGGATCGGTGCTGGGTCTACTGCCTTTCATCATTTATATAAATGATTTGGATGTGAACATAGGAGGTATTGTTAGTAAGTTTGTAGGGTGATATGAAAATTGGAGAGTAGTTGACAGCGAAGAAGATTACCTCAGAATACAATTGGATCTTGATCAGGTGGGCCGATAGGCTGATGGAGTGGCAGATGGAGTTTAATTTAGATAAATGCGAAGTGCTGCATTTTGGAAAGGAAAATCAGAGCAGGGCTTATACACTTAATGGTAAAGTTCTGGGGGGTGTTGCTGAACAGAGACACCTCAGAGTGCAGGATCATAGTTCCTTGAAAGTGGAGTCGTAGGTAAGTAGGATAGTGAAGAAGGTGTTTGGTATTGGTCAGGGAGTTGGAAGGTCATTTTGCAGCTGTACAGGACATTGGTAAATCCACTTTTGGAATATTGTGTGCAATTCTGGTCTCCTTCCTATCAAAAGGATGTTGTGAAACTTGAAAGGTTTCAGAAAAGTTTACCACGATGTTGCCAGGATTGGAGGGTTTGAGCTATTGGGAGAGGCTGAGTAGGCTGGGGCTGTTTTCCCTGGAGTGTCAGAAGCTGAGGGGTGACCTTAAAGGACATGGATAAGGTGGGGTGGGAGAGTCCAGAACTATAGGGCATATAGGCTTAGGGCCAGGGGGGAAATATTTAAAAGGGACCTAAGGGGCAACGTTTACGCATAGAGGGTGGTGCGTATATGGAATGAGCTGCCAGAGGAATTGTATGGAGGCTGATACAATTACAACATTCAAAAGGCATCTGGATGGGTTTATGAATAGGAAGGGTTTGGAGGGATATGGACCACATGCTGCCAAGTGGGTCTAGATTAGGTTGGGATATCTGGTTGGCATGGACCAAAGGGTCTGTTTCTGTGCTGTACATCTCTATGACTCGAAGTGATTTTGAATTTTGAAGAGAGTTATTTGAATTTAGGATCATTTGTGGTTTACAGTTTATGGATAGAAGATAGCCAACATGAATGACAGTTATACAGATCTGGGCTGAAGCAGAGTGAAAAGAAAACTAAGCTCATCATTGACGGTGCTGAATGTGGGTGAAGCATTTCCACATAATGAATTTTTTAATATTCACTTGTGGGATGTAGGTATTGCTAGCTGGCTACCCTTGAGAAGATGGTGGTGAGCTGTCTTCTTGAACCACAGCAGTCCATGTGTTTGAGGTAAACCCACATTGCCAAACATCGAAAGTACGTTGACATATTGCCAAGCCAGGACAACAAGTGACTTTGAGGGGAATTTTCAGGTGTGTGTTTTCACATGGATCTGTTGTCCTTGACCCGCCAGATGGTAAAGGTCTGTAAGAGGCTTTCTAAGGACTTTTGTGAATTTCTGCATTGCCTTTCATAGATGGGACATATTGCTGCTCCTGAGCAGCAATGGCGGAGTGTGTGTTTGTGGATTATCAAGTCCGCTGCTTTTTCCCTGAATGGCGTGAAGCTTCTAGAGCTTTGTTGGAACTGCATCTATCCAGGCAAGTGGAGTGTACTTCAGGATACTCCTGAAGTGTACCTTGTAGATGTTGGACAGGTTTTGAGGAGTCAGAGTATAGTTACTCGCTGCAGTAATCGTAGCCTTTGACCTGCTCTTGCAGCCAGAGTGTTTATATGTCAGGTCCAATCACATTCTGGCCAATGGCAACCCCAAGGTTATTGATAGGGGCTTTAAATGATGGAAACACCAATGACTGTCAAGGGGTGGTGGTTAGATTGTCTTTATTGGAGATGGTCATGGTTCGAATATTACTTGTCACTTGTCAGCACAGCCTGGATATTGTCCAGATTTTTTGCATTTGAACTTGGACTGCTTCAGTATCTGAGTAGTAGTGAATGGTGCTCAACTTTGAGCAACCCTCAGTAAATATTCCCACTTCTGACTGTCCAATGGAGGGAGGGTAATTGATGATGTAGCTGAGGATTATTGGACTGACGATAGTACACTGAGGAACTCTTGCAGAGATTTCCTGGAGCTGTGATGATTGACAACCAAGAACTACAACCACCTTCCTAGGTGCCAGGCATGACTATAGCCAGTAGACAGTGTGCCCCTGATTCCCATTGATTCTAGTTTTGTGGGGACTCCTTGATGCTACATTCAGTCAAATCCAGCCTTGATGACAAGGACTGTCACTCCTCACGTCCGAAATTCAGCTATTTTGTCCATATTAATCTATAACAAAATCAAGAGCTTAGTGGCCTGGTGGAACCCAAAACTGGGTGTCACTGAGCAGATTATTGCTGAGCAGGGGCTGCTTGATATCACCTTTATCACTTTACTGATGATCAAGCTAAGACTGATATGGCAGTAATTGGCTGGGTTGGATTTGTCCTGCTTTTTGTGTACAGAACATACCTGGCAATTTTCCACATTATCAGGTAGATGCCAGTATTGAAAATGTACTAGAAGACCTTGTTTAGGGGAACGGCATTTCCGGAGCACAATTCTTCAGGACTATTCCTGGAATGTTGTCAGAGTCCATAGACTTTACAGTGTCCAGTGACTCCAAGCATTTCTTGATATTACGTGGAGTGAACTGAATTGGCTTAAGAATGGCATCTTTGATGCTGGGGACCTTTGCAGGAGGCAGATATAAACCACTCACTTGGCACTTCTGGCTGAAGTTTGCTCTAAATGTTCTAAATGGACTCTTTCAGTGAGTTGATTAATCGTCCTCACTATTCACAGTAAATGTGACAGGATTGCAAAGGTTAAATCTGTTCCATTATTTTTCGGGATCACTTAGCCCTGACTACTTCTTGCTGTTTATCCTGGTGGGCACGTAGGTAGTCCCATTTTGGAACTTCACCTGGTTGACACCTCATTACTAGTTCTGCTCAGCTGCCCCTGGCATGTCCTCCTGCACTCTCCATTGAACCAGATTTGATCCTCTGCATTGATAGTGATGATATAGTTGTGGGGATATGCCAGCAATGAAAGTGCAGATTGTACTTTTGGTGTATAATTCTGCTGCTGCTCATGGCGCACAGCATCTCATGGAGGTCCAATCTTGAGTTACTAGATCTGTCCCATGTCTATCACATTTAGTACTGTGATGGTGCAACACAACATGATGTAAGGTATTTTCAATGCAGAAACCATGTAAAATAGACACAGAAGTATGCTATTTGGTGCCTTGAAGCCGGCTCCACTATTCAATTTAACCAGAGTTGATGCAATATTCCTCATGTTTGCTTTCCTGTATTTTTCCTGTAACCCTTGATTTCCCTGCTGATCAAGAATCTATCTAGCCTAGCCTTAAATCTATACAAGGAGCTAGTCCCACAGTTTTCTTTGGCAAGGGGTTCCAAAGATTCTCAAAATTCAGAGAAGAAATTTCTCCTCATTTCAGTGTTAAAATGGCATCACTTTATTTTGACACCATGTCCCCTGGTTCTACTTTCCTCACGAGGGGAAATATTCTCTTGGCATTTACCCTTATGAACTCCATATGTCTTAATGAGATTAACTTTCATTCTTTGAAACTTAAGTGAATAGATTCCCAACCTGTTTTGCCTTCATAAGACAATCCCTCCATGCCAGAGATCATCCTAATGAATCTTCGCTGAACTGACTCTAATTAACATTTATTTGCTTACATAAGGGGACCAAAGCTGCTCTCAGAACTCCAGATATGATCTCACTAGCAACTTGTACAGTTACGGTAAGAAGGGACATTGTCTCCACAAGTTCTGTACAGTGGTCACACTTACTGATTCAGATGCATCTGTGGCAGGCAGATAATTGAGAATGAAGTCAAGTATGTTTTTCCTTCTCATTGGTTCCCTCACCACCTGCCGCAAACCTTTAGGACTCAACCAGTGGTATTGTTGCATAACATTCTGAGTGGTGGACATGAAATCCCCTACTCAGCATACATTTTGCAACTTTGCCACCCTCCATGCTTCCCCCAAGTGTTGTTCAACATGACAAAGTACAGATTCATCAGCTGGAGGGAGGACAGTGTATATCCATGTCTAACCTGATGCCATGAGGTTTCATAGTTCCCAGAATCAATGTTGAGAGATCCTAGGGCAACTCCCTCCCAAATGTATCCTACTGTTCTTGTGGGACAGCACTATCCAGGGATGGTGATGGTGGTGTCTAAGACATTGTCTGTAATGCTGTTGCTTGACTAGTCTGTGAGACAGCTTTCCCAATTGTGGCATCAGCCCCGGAATGTTAGTTGGGAGGACTTTACAGGTTAGGGCTTTTTAATTGTCATTCTTGTTTCCAGTGCCTCAGTTGATGCCACATGGCCCATCTACTTTCATTCCCTTTTTTTCTTTCTAGCAGCTGCCTCCACCCAATTGCCCTCAAGAAGATGGTGGTGAGTTGCCATTTTAATTCAGCATGTACACCCATAATGCTATTTGGAAATAAGGACACTATCAGAACAAAATTAGTGAAGTCTCATCAGCATTGAATATCTCATTACAACTATTGATGGGAAAGAAGGTAAAACCTTTCTAGTGCCATTCAAATTCAAAATAGGCTTTATTAAAAAAAGTATTAAGTTTAAAAGCTCCTATGATAATATTCCAGATGGATTAATTTAATTAACTTTATTTTTGACTGTGTGTGGGGTGGACATTTGAAGAATTCAGTTTCAGAAGTGTTAAGTGCTAAGTACATACTTTGCAATCACTGCTCATGAACTATTGAGTACTTTTTGTCACTTCTATTCAGCAACAGAGTAGTTGATGACACCACTCGGAATGAACTATCACAGTTCAAGTTCATACACTCATGATTTTTTAAAGTTGCCTATTAATACCAATGCTTCATAACCCAGCTTTACCCCAGCTTTATAAATGCAAGTGAGGTCAGTAGTGCAGAGAGACAAACACGAGGACTTTTTCAAAACAAAGGTGAATGTCCAAAGCAACCTTCCTCACCATTGCAATACTTACTCAACAAAGAATTTAATGTACAAACAAAAATTGTCTGCAGTTCCATAGAAGCATGCATCAATTTCTATGGAAAAGTATTTAGCAGACAAAATTATATTTTTAACAAGAACACCAATGTTTCTCTGTTGCGACAAAACTGTTACCAAAATTAGAGAAGCATGCAAAATTGAAACACATGATTCCTGAAATTTCAAGAGCTAAGTGTTAATACTGAAGAAAAATTGTCACTCTCCCACCTTTTGTCTGGATTCCTTATAGCTATATACATTTCTATATTTCACAAGGAAATTGACAGAAGCAAAAGGAATGTTTAAAAATTGTGCACTATTTCCATTAAAGCCATTCATGTAGGTTTTTTTTTCAATATACCACTATAGGATATTTATGGTTGAACAGGAATATTGACGCAATTTGGTAAATTGAGAAAAATTAATTGATTGGCGTATAGGTGCATAGGCTGGAGAAATTGGGTAATACAAAACTGCAAAGTTGAGTTGAGACAATGCAACCTAGTGACAAAAAAAAAAGTGCAATTAGAGTTTGCCAGGTTTCCAAATTGTTCATTACTTAAACAGGTATGGAATATACAATGCAAAATTGATATAATACTGCAAGTAGGAAAAAATGAGGACTGCAGATGCTGGAAATCAGAGTCGAAAAGTGTGGCACTGGAAAAGCACAGCAGGCCAGGCAGCATCCAAGGAGTAAGAGAGTCAAAATTTTGGGCATAAGCCTTTCATCAGGAATGTGCAAGCAACCAATTTACCTTGGTTATTGTAAATGGTTAATAGTCATAGTTAGTGTGCCCTCTAATTTTTGTTTTGGTTGCATAGGCCTCTGAGGCCCATACACAGCAATGACCTCTAGAACTATAGGTCAAGTGGTACACTGTTCACATTCAGAGAACCTATGAGTGGCTTCGCAACTTAGAAGGAACATTGGCAACTGACTAATATTCCCTTTTTTTTAGGGTGGTGTGGTATGATTTACTGTGATCATGAATGCACTGTAGCAGCTGGATTCATCTCAGATAAAGGAAATGAAAAAAAATGTCTCAGTCTCTAGCTTTTCATGCTATATCCCAGTCACTAACTTTTACCCCAGCCCATGCTCTCAGCATGTTACCCTCTTCTCTACCTACCTTGACCCTCCGACATAACCAATCAACCTCTACTTTTGTCACTCTACCCAATTCCATGAATAAACAGCTCCTCACTCTGGCAAAGCCAGGTAGTGAGAGAACAAATGTTTACTCTTATTTAGCTGCCCACAAAGGATGACATTTAGCGTCATAGAGTAATAGAGATATACAGCACAGAGACAGACTCTTCGGTCCAACTCGTCTGTGCTGACCAGATATCCCAATCCAGTCCAGGCCCACCTGCCAGTAACCAGCCCATATCCTTCCAAACCCTTTCTATTCATATACCCATCCAGATGCCTTTTAAATGTTGCAATCGTACTAGACTCCACCACTTCTTCTGGCAGCTCATTCCAAACATGTACCACCCTCTGCGTGAAAAAGTTGCCCCTTAGGTCTCTTTTATATCTTTCCCCTGTCACCCTAAACCTCTGCCCTCTAGTTCTTGATTCCCCCATCCTAGGGAAGAAACTTTGTCTATTTATCCTATCCATTAAATGAGGATTGAAATATTTTTGCACAAAGTTGCAGGTATTCTCAATTCTTTAAACTTGTATCACCAAAGGTTGTTGGGCCGAAGGGCCTGTTTCCACACTGTAAGTAATCTAATTGTTGCACATGGGGAATCCACTTCAGGAGAGGTCAATGTTGCATTATTGAGAAAAATCAGAGCTAATATGCACCTCCTGTCTGCTACTGTAATCAGTCATCACAGGTAGGTTGTTGTTCAAATGGGGACAAAATATTGCAGATGCTGTAAATCTGAAACAGATACAAAGAATGCTGGAGAAACTCAGCAGATCCAGCAGCACCTGAGGAGAAAGAAACAGTGTTACTGTTTCGAGTCCAGCATATCTCTTCTGCTCTGTGTTTATTATTCAAATTGCCCTTGGATCTTAAATGATGTAGACTAGTCCCAATCAAATGTAACTTAATAATAGTTTTTAAAAAAATCCTCATTCAATAGTCTGTCTGGATAAGTATTAAATCAGGGACAGAATGAATCTAGATTGAATCCTAACACAAGAAGCTCAGTTTTCGTCAAATGAACAGAATGAGACAGCAGCCTTCTGCAGTATAGAATTTCATAGATTCACTCCCCTCATTTTCTTTATTCATATATTATATATCTTGCAAATACTTGTGAGCCCAGTTCTGATCCCTTTGGCAGGCCACAGATAGCCACTATTGCAAATATACCCCTTAGCCCAGGTCTCTGTCTTCTATTAGTAATTCACTTTTCATGCTAATGTACCACTCTATAACCATGGGCTCTTTTCATTTTAAGTAGCCTACTATATGGAACTTGATCAAATGCCTTCTGCAATTCCAAATATATTACATTCACTAGTTTCCCTTTCGCTAGCCCTCTTGTTACCTCCTCAAAGAATTCTAGTAAATTTGTTAGGCATGATTCCACTTCATAATTGTCCCTTCATGATGCCATGCTTGACCATATTATGTATTTCTGGATGATGGACAATTACATCCTTTATAATAGATTCAAACATTTTCTCAATAACAGATATTGAGCTAACTGGTCTGTAGCACCTGTTTCTCCTTTTGTAAACAAAAATGTATACATTGACAGTTTTCCAAATGTCCGAAACATTTTGAGAATCGAAGGATTCCTAGAAGATTACTACCATTGCATCCACTATCTCTGCAACTATTTTTATGAATATCCTGGGATGCATCCTTTAGGATCCATATCAGTCTTTGGCCTCATTAGTTTTCTTGGTACTTTTTCTCTAATGATAGTTATTGTATTTATTTTCTCTCTACATTTGTCCCTCAATTGTTTAGTAATTTTTGGAATGCTATCAGTGTCTTCTAATGTGAAGAGTAATGCAAAGTATTTATTCAACTTCTCTTCCATTTTCTGTTTCCCCATTAATATTTCCTGAGCCTTGTTCATAATTAATATTTCAAGAAAGTTTGCCAAAAGCCCTCACATAAATGATGACAAATATTAATTATGTTATTTTCCTCAGCGCGTAAACAACATGTTTTGTGGTTCTTCTAGATTATTGGGAATCTTTTATCTTAATTCACAGAGGGAGTGACAGGGAGAGTGAGAATGCTATACAGGCACCAATCATCCATATACAGTTTGGAAAAATACAAGAGTCTGTATGGAAGGACTATTTAGGTGAGGAACTAAATGCAGAGCAATTTTGTATAAATAAAATGAGCTGGTCTACTGATCTTGGATTGGATGTGTTCATGACTATGCTGAAGATAGATTTAATTAACTTTATTTTTAATTAAATGAAGAAATGAACTGCATTGATAAAATAAAGTTGTAATTACTGCATGTTCACTAAGTGAAATAAGTAGATTAACATTTTGCATGGCCCTTTATGCCACCAGAAATTTCACCTGTTCAGGTTTCAGAAAAACTATAAGAAATGCATATGAAACTTATGAATACCTAGTTCATGTCACTAAGTATTATTATTGTACATTTGGAAGAATGCCAGAAAGTAGGACATACTTAAGCCATTTGCAAATAACTTGGTTATTAATAAAGACATACTTCTGCATTGTTATTAGAAGCAATGTTAAAATGTCAATAGCCTCAAGACTATCTCAATATTTATATAGTGCTTATGAATTCAGGTTGGAAATTTGTGGTAATCAAGAAGTAATTTGAAAAAAAGATCTAATCTTCTTTTAACCAAGTAATAAAATAGCAGAAAGGTTTTCTGATCTATTAATTAGATAGAACTCTCTTTAGAAGTATGTTATTTAACAACAGAACACCTTTCTCATTTATAATATGCTGTGAAGTCAGTAATCTGATATTGAACCCAATTTTTATTGTACATATAAGTAGAACTGTAATTGTTCAAAATTTAATTATTCCTGTCATGAAGTACTGTAACGTAAATTTAAAAAAAAACTTAGTGAAGGTGCATGATTGGATGGCATTCAATCTTTTCTCTATTCCTCAGGGACAATAAAAATGAACTTTTTGTCTAAAAACAAATAATATTCTCTAAGGTACATCAAGCTTCCCTGTATCAGTACAGGACACAAAAATGTAAGGCTGATTTCATGATCCTATTCTGACTTTTGGTCTTCATTTCATTCTGAGGGCTGTCACACTTGAGTTGTCCTGCCAGATCAAATCTGATCTAATGCATTTGTTGGTGAATGAGATATTCATGAAACACTATAACGGTATTTTCATTACAAATCAAATGTATATGGTAAGAAGCTGATTCATTACAAATTACAGTCAATGTCTTTTAATATGGGAAATGCAGAGAAAAGTGGCACTGTGCTCACCTTGAATTTATAATAGGTTATTAATGTTACTAGTTGAAAGTTCTTCCATAAAAATAAATCTGAAGCATATTTAGTATTTTAGGCACGTTCATCAAGTTCTCTTGAATTTGGCTCATTGATACTTTTATCACAATGTTTATTTTGATTCAATTTTTGTAAATTAATTTCTCTTGAGAAATAAATGGATAGTTAGACTGCATTGCTGCCACACATCATAATATTGCTGGACTTTATTTCTTTAGCTGTTTTATTTTACTGTATGATACTAACTACCTGTATATACTATGTTGTGAATACAGGTTCTAATTTACAAGATAAACTCTTTCTTTTCAGTCTCAAAAGTCATACTCAGACAAAATTTAATGTCTAAATCATTTGCTTCTGCCCACTCCCCCAACACAGATGAAAAAAATCTCTTCTACTAAAAACAAACACTTTATTTGTATTTATAGCTGGATCTCAATTTTTCATCTCAGAAATGAATGCTTTACTCACCTTATATGTCAGAGCATGGGATCGAGCAGGTAATATGAGCCTTGTTACCATGCAGATGTACTGAAGGTAAAGACATGGCAACTAAGAGCAAACCATGCATGATGAACAACGAATAGAAATGTGACCTCCAGTAATAAAAATGAATTACAAAGCTGACCTCAAGCTATAATTTCTAACATTTGATAATGCAACAAATGAATGTACTGCAATGGGGAATAATCTGTTAGCAAACAAATTGTGCAAGAATGCAAGAAAGGATTCACCCTGAATATAATAGTCAGGAACAGATGTATCTTAGAGTGGGGCCTAGCCTGACCGTGAGAAGTATGTTTTAGAATGGGTCCTTTAAATGGTTACGTTATCACCGGAAATGTATGTATATACCACATGTCAGGACCAAATTAAAACCGGAATCCAGGCAAACTTTCAAAGCAACAGCTGGTTGGCAAAGCACCCAGACTAGAACAAAAGTTGATTGATAACATTGTGGCAGAAGACCAAGATTGCTCAGAGACTGCCAAAGAATGCAATACCAAAATTTCCAGTTTCAGTGTTATAATCTGTTCAGGACCATTGATAATAGAACTTAATTTTAAAAAAGCTTTATTTGATGCAATGAAACAATGTAACTACTATTCATGTAATAGTATACCTTATAATTATTACTGATACAAGAAACTCAGCAATATTTTTATTTATACCCTGTCCTTCACTCTCCAGTACCCTGCCCCAAGAATTCTGTTACCTTTGAAATCGTGAAGTTTCATTCACGTTTCCTGTGAGCAACACAAATGTGTATTGCAGGTTTTACTGGAATTCTCCTCAATGTTCCATTTGTACTTGAAGATTTAGGGTCAATGAGAATATTTCCATTAGGCTTTTGGCTCCATGACTCTCAGTTTTTTTCTTCACAATTGCCTTCTCACAACTTAGCACGTTATCTCTGCATTCTGCTTTCTGCTACATGGCTCATTGAAGCAGAAAAGCCAGAAAACATCTTCCATTTGTTTTCTCATGATTTCCAAAATGAGATTGAGGTCCATCTGCATTTCACTCAGTGAATGCTGAAACTATTATTTTATGTACTTAAATTAGAGGCTGAATTTACTGATCATAAACTCTCATTTGCACTCTCAATCCTTTGAGATGCAGACTTCACCCCAGCCTCCTGAACTTAAGATGTGCACCCACTATCATGGGTGGGTTCCAGCTCTAACCCCAAAGACCTTTCAGAAAAATCCCACAACTTGCCAGAGTTCCAACCGAGCTGCTTCCTAAACCACTCATTGCTCTGGCAACATGATGCATAGCCTATCGTCGAGTAGTTTTGCAAACTAACTGGCTTTTAATTCTGACGTTTTCCTTGATTCTAAGAAACCATATGAATAACTTACCTAACTTACAGCAGAGACAATGACAGTTCAGATAACCATCTAGTGAGTTAGCAAATCTGGCAGCTATTGACAGAAATCAGAGTTCCTTGTTGGATATCTTGATTTTATTTCTGTATTTTAGAACGGGATCAATAAGGTAACAGCTTCTTTTCAGTTGATGAAGTAAATTCAATCAATTCTCTTAATGAACCACTTCAACGTTACTTCTACTCAATACAAAAGGGCAAAAGGAGATTCAAGTATTGGTTTATTTAACATGATCACATTATATTCCTCTAAGTTTCATTTTTAAACAGGTGTCCATCTATTTAATGAGTTAATGTCTACAAAAGGAAGCATGTTAAGGTTCAGTTTCAAAGCAAGAGAGTATGTATTTATGTTGAAGCACTCTCAATGTCTTGGTGATGTATGTAGAAACAGCTCAGCAAGCCCCGAAATCAAGGGTGTGAACCCCAAGGAGACAGCTTCCACAAAAAAAGGCTTCACCAAAGGAGCCACTGAAATGCCACATTGTTGCAGTTGGAAGAATGAACGATGGGGACAGCCTTTTGTGAGGCTTAAACCCCTCAGCAGGGACGTGAAATTGGCTATTCCTGGAATGGAATTAATCTATATGGAGTATAGAAGAATTTGGAGTTTAGATTGCATTCCTGAGACTAGGAGCAAAAGCATTCCTTGAGACTGAATTCAGGAGCAGTGTTGTTTCTGGGTCCAGATTCAAATATAAATAGAAACTTCAAAATTAATTGGTGCAAACAATTGTATGATAACATCAGGACTTGATGTTGTTACTGAAAAATGAGTAAAAATGGCAATTGAATAGAATTGAATGGCAATTGAATTTTTTTTCAAAGTGAAGCACTTAGAGATGTTTCATGGCTGGACTAAAGCCAGTTATATTCATTGAATAGCTAATCCCTTTAACCAAATTCACAACTGCATCCCATCTGTTGAAATGCCATCTTTTAGGATAGCCTTTTGTCACATTAGCAACACCACTGTCCATGGTTCTCATTCTTTCCACAACCATTGCAGAGATTGGGGCGGCAGGTGGTGAGTGATGGTGGTTGGAGTTTCACAGTTATCAAGGCAAGACGGCAGGTTTTAAACACAAACTTTTTTTAAATTTAAATGTCGAGGTAAGTTAGCGAGAACTCTCTGAAGCCTCTGATTCTAACTCAGAATTGGAGACTCTTTCACAGCCTTTTGGATAATTGCTCAATGGAAGTTTCAATTTTCTGATCAATTCCCACAGAGTCAGCTTTGTCAAGACTGACACCTGCTCCCAATGCTCAACTCTTGTCTACACTTGTAACGACAGCTTTTCTTTGGGAAGATCTGGTCCATTATCTTCCAGATTTTAAAAAAAAATGTAGCTCCTGTAACATTATAGTGGTCACATAACCTTCAATACAAATTATTCCTCATTCACACCTATATGGACACATACCTTTCTCGTCTTCCTCTGTTTTAGGTGCTAGAAAGATAAACCTTAAAGAAAATTCACTCTGCTCATCTTTAGTTGAACCTGTGATCCAGTTTACATACTTATCTGAATCAGACATCTTCTAATTCTTCTGGAAGTTTCCATGTGGTATTATGTTCAATTCAAAGTCCAATGGAGGTGTTTCTTTTTTTCTAAAGATTTGAGAAATCTTTTGAAGAATGGACTAATGAAAAGGATCCATTAAAACTATTATTAATGCATATTTTGAAATCTAAAGTTAAATTAAAATCAATACCTCTGTTAAAAAATTGACGCATTTTGAAATGTTAAAAAACAGAATTGTACATATAACTTTTTAGTGTGTAGACTAAGACAGAAATTAACATTAGCTTTTTCAAGTTATTATTTCATTCCTTGATGGTTATAGAGATTATCAAACTGAATTAAGTGCATTGACAAACTAAATAACAACACAATTCTCATTCAGAGAAGGAAGAAGAGAAGGAAGTAGACTACTCAAAATCTAATCAAACTGAATTTCTGAGCTGTTAATATACACAAAATGTTTGCACATTAAGAAACCAAAGAAAATGCAAGGAGAGATCAATAAACAATTAATTTCCCAGACGAACAAATTTATTTAGATTAGATTAGATTACTTACAGTGTGGAAACAGGCCCTTCAGCCCAACAAGTCCACACCTACCCGCCGAAGCACAACCCACCCATACCCCTACACCTACATTACCCCATACCTAACACTACGGGCAATTTAGCATGGCCAATTCACCTGACCCGCACATCTTTGGACTGTGGGAGGAAACCGGAGCACCCGGAGGAAACTCACGCAGACATGTGGAGAACGTGCAAACTCCACACAGTCAGTCGCCTGAGTTGGGAATTGAACCCGGGTCTCAGGCGCTGTGAGGCAGCGGTGCTAACCACTGTGCCACCGTGCCGCCCACATATTTGCTAAGTTCTTCCATATTCTTGTATATGTAGAAATGAATCAAACAACATTTTCCTATACAGCCAGGAAATCACAAAATTTCATTTCAGGGCTGAGCTAGATGATATCACAAAAAGACAGTATTCAGATGAGAATAAAAAGCCAAAGATAGAGCCATGGAACTAATAGCAAAGTGTTTGTGACAAGATGGAAAAAAATATGAAAACAACAGTGGATGTGCAATCGATCAAGTCAGCAAGCATTTTGACCAGGTACAGGAATAGTGTGCTATTGAACTGATCAAGGAGTAATAATGAAGAAAAGATTAATGTTGGTAAGGCTTTCAGGATGGGGAACATGTGAGAGAGAAACAACAGTGACGTGGCAATAGGTCGGCAGTGACCACAACATTCAGTGTCTCAATTAGTGTCTCATCTGTGCATTCACCTACAGATATCTGGTATCTTGTCTTAAACAATTCAATCCTAACCATAACGAGAAAATTAAAAACTTTTAATCTAAACTTGTTATTCAAAATTATGAGATCATCCTTTGCTCAAAAACACTTCTGAGTAAATTGTTGGGAATTGAATCTGCAATGCTCATCTCCACATGTATACAGTCGGTTCTGATATAATGCAATAGTTCTGTTCTCGTGCAATCTCGCATTATAAGAAAATCATACAATAGTTGCACTATTTAAATTGATGGATTTGGAATTGTGTTATAAGCAATACATTCTACAAATAACAGTCTAAATTCTTCAATCGTGTTAAAGCCAATTCACATTGAAGAAACACACATTATAATAGAACCAACTGTATTCTGTTTTGATAGAATGAAGGATATCCATCATTATCACATTCACTGTGATAAAACCAATATGATTATAATTTCAACTCCTTGTAAATAAGTCAAAAGAGTACAAGTTGGATCAGAATAATGAGTAAAACATGAGGGGATAAAACTCTATTAAGTATCTCTCTTGCACTGCTAAAACATGTTCGATTCACCAATGTCATCATGGGAATAACCTGTCAACTTGAAAAAAGAATTTTTCTCATCAACATGTTCAGCGATGTTATTACACACCTCTGGATTAGGTGGGACTTCAACCCAGGCCTCTTGAGACAAGGGTAAGGACACTGCTACAGCACCACAAGAGGGACCATACCTAACAATTTGAAACACTACAAGTTAAATTAGATGCAGACTTCCACAGATTAGCAGACAACCAATAGACTGGAATAAGTACAAAAAGCAATTATTTTCAAAACTTGCAAATGAGATTGAATGGGTTCTATGATGCTCATTCAAAATTTATGGTCTACAGTTCCCGGTAGTATACATTTTCTTTCTTCTCTCCCTCCAGTTTATTTAAACAAAAACTGCCATAAAAATATAATTGTGTGACACCAGACTCATTTAAAATCTGAAACCAGTCAGGAATGGCACAAATAGCTGTGATTATCTAGTAGGAGAATGATTTTAGTAGAGAAAGACAGTTAGCATTTTAGGCCTATAGAATAGAGTTTTGATGGAGATGATGCATTACAGGCTGAGGGGTGAACTTATAAAAGGTTTATAAAAGCACGACGGACATGGATAGGTAAGTAGACAAGGTCTTTTCCCCAGGTTGGGGGAGTCCAACACTAGAAAGCATAGGTTTAAGGTGAGAGAGGAAAGATTCAAAAGGAACCTAAGGGGTACCTTATTCACACAGTGGGTAGTGCATGTATGGAATGAAGTGCCAGAGGAAGTGGTGGAGACTGGTATAAATACAACATTTAAAAGGAATTTGGATGGGTATAAGAAGAAGATAGAGGGATATGGGCCAAATGCTCATAAATGAGACAAGATTAATCTAGGATATCTGGTCGGCATGGATGAATTGGACTGAAGGACTTGTTTCCATGCTGTACATCTCTTTGACTCTATGTCACCAAGAGACAGATATCGCATGAAATTTAAAAAATCATAGAACCCTGTTCCTCATCCAAAGTTTTCTGGGAAAAATGGTAAAGCATGCCTGAGTCAGAGGAGAAGGGATGAACTGTATACCTATGCGTTGATGGGACATGACCTGCTGAACATTTCCAGCATTTGTTTTTGTTATTTCAGAGTTCCAGCATCTGTAGTCTTTTCTGTTGTTCATAACAGGTTATCCATGGTGTTATGACTGTTGGATTTTAAAGCAAGGGTATGTTTTAAACTGTCTATTTTAATTCAAGACAAAACTGAATACCTTGGAGAGAGGGAAATGGTCTATGATATCTGTCCAGAGACAAGCTCATGTGCCTGATTGCTATAAAACAGCTTTCTGAGTCAAAATCTATTCAAAGTAAGTTGTACGTTTCAGCATGTGGACACAATAAATTGGGCAGTTGTTGTTGCTTAATTATGAACTAAGAATTTGCCAGAGAGATTTGAGGTAGACCTCAAACAAAGGGAACAAAGAACTACTTTTATGTTAAGCTCCAAGCAGATTACTGCTGAGAATAGGTCCCATGTTTGAAGAATTGAAGCTCATGGAGAAATAAAGATCAAAATGACTCCAGTGGGGCCTTGCTACAGCAGTTCAATGCCCAGATGATTGAGTGAAGGGACTATGTTGTGGAGATGACCAGAAGATTTGCCTTAGTGGGGCAAAAGGAGAAATCCTATTAAAGCCATTAAGGAATTAAAACTTTAAATGCAAAACTACAATTCTGCTCTGAGAGCAGTGTAATGTATACATGTGGTATGTAGTTTTTGTGTTTGTGAAGTTAATCTGAAATAATTTCTCTGAAAATGAGTATAATTCTTGCTTGTTAAATAATGTTTAGTTGATGTTGATTTTAGTTCATTGTTACAGTAAAAATCTTAAAACAATGTCATTTGATCATTTGTGATGGTCACTAGGAAACTTATGTTCATTTTTAAAACATACATCAGCCTCTATAGACAATAGATTTATATGGTACTCCATTATATATGTCCTAATTTCAATGGTCAGTTTACTAATGCAAGGCTAAATGCAGGGTTGGTCAAATTGCAGGGAGTGAATTATTGATAAGCAGCAAACTGCAAGTTTTGAAAGTTGGAGTCAGGGAATGCCAGTTTAAAGGAGAAAACAAATCAAAGTTTCTGGATAGATTCAGAAGATTTGCAAGGTTGAAGAGGATGAGATTACAATGCTGAGAGTAAAAAGGTTTCGCTGCAGACACTCTAGTCTCAAGATGGCCTTCCAGTTCCCAGATACTTGAAATAATGATGGTATAACCTTGACAAGATGAGAGCTGTTTGTATAATTCTAAGTTTCTATGAAGCTGACTACAAGACTTGTTTGGGCCAGCATCATGTTAAACACAATCCCCAACTCTTAGCTGCTGCCCAGTGGAATACTTATACACAATTGGTTTCTGTCTAATCTGTTCCTAGCTCTTTGCAAACAATACAGCAAGATAGATCATCCTTCATTCTTATAACATGCAATACCCATTAATTCTTCTGGTTTTTAGCTCTTCTAAGCTAAAGCAAGATTATTAACTAACTTTCTGCCAGAAGTAAACTGAGCCTCTTTTTAAAAATCATTCTCTAGAAATACTGTTCACTTTATTGCTTAGGTGGGCAGATGCTATTCCTGCTATTCCTTCATCTTTTAGATTTAATATTTATTCCCAATGGTGAACTTGAAAGTTGCACATGCAATGCTGTATAAATACTGATGAAGCCACACATAGGCTAAGTAGTGGTATAGTTGCAATGTTACTAGACTAGTAATATGCTCAGACTCAATATTAAGTTCAAGAACTTCACAGACTAATTCCAACCATCCATCCTTTTCTCAGTCATTCCTGGTCCTTCATGACATGGGTTTCTTTCAGCACAGTCAACCCATTCTCTCTTGCTCTTAGCTCTCATTTCTCTTCTGTCCTGATTGACGATCAATTGCCTCTTATCTGCCTACCCCTTTCATAGTTTTCTCTCTCTCTCTCTCTCTCTCTCTCTCTCTCTCTTTCCATCTGGGCTCCATCTCCACCTATCTACTCACCTCCCCCAAATCTCACCTTCAGTATAAATATCATGTTTTCCGAGCTGCAACCAGTTCTGTATCCAATCACTGGATTTGAATGGTTAACTCTGCTTTCTCCCACAAATGTTGCCAGACCTGCTCAGTTGCACCAACAATTTCTGTTTCTTTGTTGTAGTAATACAGAGCCCCAGGTTAATATTCTGGGGACATGGATGGTAGGAAATGAATTCAACAAAAAATTGCAATTAAAAGCTATCAACTATGTAACCAATATCAATTGCCATAAAACCCCATCTGATTTACTACTGCCCTTTAGAAAAGGTATTTGCAATACGTGCTGGTCTAGAGAATTTAAAAAATAATCTGGAATACCTAGTGCAGTTTATGAAAGGATATAATTGCATTGAGGAGATAGTTGTCTCAGAAAGTCACTGGATTGATACCTCCAATTGGTATAGTTATGTTCGGAGGAAAGGCTGGACAAGCTGGGCTCTTTCCATTAGAGTTTAGAAGATTGAAAGTTGATCAAATTGAGATGTACAAGGCCCTGAGTGGATTTAACAAGGTGGATGCTGAGAGAATGTTTCTGCTTGTGGTATAAACTAGAATGGAAGGATTGTTTAAAAACCCGAGGTTATCCTTTAAAAGTGAGATAACAGGGATCATTTTCTTTGAGGGTTGTAACTAATAGATCTCTTCCCCAGAAGGTAGAATTATTAAATATTTTTAAGGCAAAGGTCGATAACAAGTGACTAAGTGGTTCATAGGAATTTATTGAGGGATGTCAGCATATGGATGGTAATGTCATCTCTGCTTTCTCAGAAGAGAATCTTCAAGCCTCACTTAATGCCTTCATGGAAACGTACTGAAGAATTGATCTTAGCTTCAACCTCAAGAGGACTCAAATCCCTTACCAATCCATTCCAGGTAAAGTTCTGGTTTATCCTTTCATTACAATGAACCAAGAAATCCCCCCAAACATGGAACATTTCACCTACCTGGGAGGTTACCTCACATCTAAGGCTGACATTGATGTGGAGATCCAACATCACATCTATGTGAGTGTTGCCTTTGCACAGGATGACAGCCTTCAACAACTATGATAACCGTGTTGATACCAAGATCCTGGCATATAAGGCAATCGCCCTTCTGACTCTTCCATTTGGCTCCAAAACTTGGATAATGTATAGACACTACTTCAAGATCTTTCAGAAGTAGCCTCAATCCTGTTTGAGATGGATTCTTTGCATCAGCTAGGAGCACAGGCATACCAACATAGTGTTCTTGAAGCAGCCAATAATGCTGGCATTGAGGCGACAATCATCCAACCCCAACTCCTCAGGGCTGGCCATGTGCTGAGGATGCCTGAATTCCAATTTCTAAAGCAAATCTTCTTTGCCCAGCTCAAGGAACATACTTGAACAAGCAGAGGACAAAGGAAGCATTTCATGGACTCCCTGATGGCTGCCTTCAAGAAATACAATAGAGATGTTACATGCAGAGGATTTGGAGGAAACTCCTGTACAAAAGGACACCATTTTTTAAAAACATCAGCAAAAGGAAGTATGGAAAAGGAAGAGGAGAAAGGAATGCCACTCATCTCAAGGCCAACAGCTCTCCATCTCTCAGAAACACCTATCAAATGTGTGGTTGGAGATGTGGCTCTAGGATTGGTCTCATCAACCACATAAGGACCCCAAAAATCATGACCCAGGACAAGGAATTTCCTGAGTAGACAATCATAGTCATTAGCCAGTCATTGCTGAATATGACAAAGTGTTGGGGTGTGGGGTGTGGAGGGAGAACAGTAGAATGCTGATCATGAATGGAGAATGACATTAAAGGGGCTAAAAGCCTACTACTGTATCAAATTTACATTTTCTGATATTCATACTTATAATCGCTCCAATGTTGGTGAACATTCCTTTACTTACAAAAGACCCTAAAGCTCTGGAATTTCCTCCCTAAACTCACTGTTTCTCTATGTTTTTTTTCTTCTTACAGATGCTCATTAAGATTTACCCTCCATAGATAGAGGTCTACTCATTGATACATATTCCAGCAGTTTAAGAAAGTGGCTTATCATTATCTTTTCAATGACAATTATAGATGGACATAACATGTCAATTTTGCCAGTGACATCCATATTTCATGAATGCAAACATAAAATGTTTGCTTATCTATTATAATATTGTCTTATATAATGTAAAGTCAGACTTTATTTGGTGATGCTAACATGTTGAAAAATGGGAAATGCTATTAGCTTTTAAGAAGATAGATAAATTCAAGTGATTGCTATTAATTCAGAATATCAGTTCACATACATTATAGCAACTGCCATATTCAAAACTATTATTGGAAGACATTTAATGTATTTTAATGTTTACATAGGACAGCAATTTATCATATCTGCAAATTAAAGAATGGTAATGTGGTTACCATGTTTGTCACAAGGTGAAGAATATCAAAAAACTGTGAAATCAGAACATCAAAAAGTGACAACGATAAACCCATCATAAATACACAGGAAACTGCAAATCAAATAAAGAGGAAATGTCAGATTTATTTATATTGCTGTGACTAGTTTTAGCTTGCTGACTTTAAGAGAGTTGATGTGAAGAAGACAAGCCGGGGTTACACAACCTTTCTGCATTGCTGCAGTTCAACTTGAGGTCAATGATAAAAACAATGCTCTTTAAAACAGATGCAGAGATTTCTTTTCCTAAGATGGCTCATTCTTACATTTACATACACTGAAATTGTCAATAAATTGATCAAGTCTTAAAAATTACTTTGCACTGTCTGGAGTTTTACATCAAATGCATAGTATTAGGGTGATGTGAGATGACCTCTCAGGGTCAGAAGACGATGTGACTTGAAATGAATTTTGAGATGGTTATGATAGAGACAAAGGCTATTAACCTGATTGACTTTTCATCATGACAGCTGTAAGTGAGAACCATTTGATATTTTTTTCTCTGATGAAATCATTAACAAAGATTTCTGCACCATGTTCAATTTTTATGTTGTTTATAAAGAACAATCTCCAAGGCTACCTCCCCTCCTTTTGCAGTTCAACTGATTCTAATTATCATGCTTGACTGGAGTTGAATGCTAGAGATATTCCTGCAGAGTTTGACATTTTTGAGTAATATAAACAAATTTATCCTCCAGGACTTGAAATGTAAAACAAGAAAAACGGTTTTACAAATACAAAAAAGGTTGTTTCAAGAAGCAATTCGTCTAGAATATTCTACATCTACACAGTATACCAGCAAATTTTGAGATTTAGAATGTACTAAATGCCAAGTATTAATGAAAAAGGTGAAACATAATCTGAAATAATTAATAAAATCTGTGGCTGGCTTGTTCACAGGCCTGAATGTTCACTGAACCAGGATTGCCTTTAAAAATTGGACATATCCCAGTGCTAGGTTTGCTAAACTCATTCTGCTGAAAGCCTCAAGTTGGATCAGCAGGTAGCTTAAAAGAGATAGTCATTGCTTTGCTTTATTATGAATAGACTGATTAAAATAGCAATAGTCCCTATAAATTAAAATAGCTAGATTTATCATCAGCCACACCTTAGTGATTATCAGGAATACAAATAGGCTTGACAAACTAAAGAGGGATGTAAGTCAACATTATTCATCTGGTGGATAGTTACCAAGCATGTTTCAGCTCTCTTACTTGGTTATTGTTCATTTATAAGATATGAGCTTCACTTGCAAGGTTGGTTCATCCCAATTCCCTCAAAATGTTTGTGGGGGATCATCTTATTGACTTTTAACTGGTCCAGAAATTCCAGGATGTTACCTCAGTCATGAAGAAGAAAAAGTGATGTCCGGTTTCATATCAAAATGTCATGTGGCTTGGAAGTGATGGTGTCGTACATGCCTGCTATATGTTCTGGGTGTTATCAAATGAATTTGTAGGAGATGGTGTCAAATGAGGCTTGGTGAATTTTTGCAGTGTACCATCTAAATGGCATGCACTATAAGTCTGCCTCATCAATGGCTTAGGTAGTGAATAGAGGAAGTGGTAGTTGAGCAATTCCTTTATTCTAAAATGTGTCAAAATTCAACTATTTAGGCCAATGGAGAGCACTCCATTTACTTCTGCATTTACATTAGGTACGATTCTTAAACAGGTGTCACCTTCCAAACCTGTGGTCATCTTTTCCATAACTCCCTGTTCAAATCCCTCCACACGAGTTTTCTGTTTCTGCTACTATACTGAAACAAAACCACACAGTGATGGTGTCTCAGCTTTTTACAATCTATAATAGTGACTTGGATAAAGGAATACTGTGTTTTGTCGCCCAAACGGGTGATAATAAGAAGTTAGCTGGGAAAGCAAATTGTGAGGACAACTCAAAAGGGAAGAATGTATAATTTTCTATATTGGACTGCTTGTGGATTCCGAGCTGGTGATAGTAGGATTGAGGGGAAACATCATTAGGTGGAAGGATATGATAAAAGCACCACTCCAGTCCTAGTTAAGTTAAGGTGGGAAAGGTTATTCGGCAATTTAGAGTTTATTAAAGGCCAAGAAGGTCTCAACCTGTTGATGTTGGTGTTCAATCAATTGTGGGCAGGGGACTGCCACATGAAGAGACTGGTAGTTCAACTGTCTTGTTTATGAGTTGTCAACTAAGGGTTTCATTCTTAGCCACTAAATATTCGATTCTTGAGTTGGCATGGGAAAGACAAATCTACTGAGCACCATTCCCTACCATTTCCAATGAGTCCTTGCCTGCAAATATAATCCCCATTTCCTCTCCACCCCCCCCCGCCCCGCCATCAAAGGTAGCTCTCATAAACTACGAGAAAGAACAAATATTGGGTAATACTAAAATTAGATATACAGAGAGATACAGATCATTTAGTATTCAAGTAAAGAGGTTTGAGAGTCCATACATTTATTTGTCAGCTGCACAACCCTTCTAGATTTTACTATGGTCCAATTATGTGAAAAATGATTTGGAGGACCTGGTGTTGGACTGGGATGGTCAAACTTAAAAATCACACAACACCAGGTTATAGTCGAACAGGTTTATTTGGAAGCACTAGCTTTCGAAGCACTGCTCCTTCATCAGGTAGTTGTGAAGCAGGACCATAAGACACAGAATTTATGGCAAAAGATCACAGTAATATAATGATACTTTGATAATTAAGCGGGACATAACACCAGTGCTTCATCGGAGGCTCACTGATGATATTGCCTAGCATGGTGATGAAACGTCTGAAGACAAACCTTCCAGTTCAGTGAGCAAATTTACATCCAGAACCTCAACCTGAGCCACAAATCTTCTCCAAACTCGTTAACTGTACTAAGTGTCTAGTGTCTCTCTTTTGTCTTGAAACTTGTTTCAGTGATTGTTGTGGGAACTCCACACTATTTCTGAATGCTGTTCACAGTTTTTTTTAAATTTAGTTGCACTTTTTTTTTGTTCAGCCCAAGCCAAATCCCAAATACTGTTCAAATTTAATTAGCCTTTAAATGGTGCAGCTTTGAACCAGCTAGCTCCTGCACAACCCCCGCAAACCCTGAGACACTCAGTTGGTTAAGAAGTCTTATTTACTTCTGTTTTCTGTACAGTGCTTTTGAACTGCTGTTACATTTTCTTTTTTGTTTCTCCCTTCAAGTTGTAAGGATGTTTTTTTTATTTTTTAAAGAAAAAGTTCCAACTGCGCTCCATGTATTTTTCTATTATTTAAATGTAACACAAATTCGGAATGTGGATTCCATTTTCCTGAAGATCTCTGGTTGGCTTATTTTCAGCGAAACTAATGTACACAATTCAAGAAAGTCTGCAGACACTGGTGATACATACAGTACGATAGTGCAGAGAGGCTGTGGACATAATGATAAAAATTTAGTGCTTGCTGGTTTGCCTGTCGAGCTCTTAAAATAAGCATTGCTCCAAACATGATAACGCAGTGATAAAGTTCTCAACAGTTGAGAAAACCAGTTGGCTTAACTGAAGGAGATAGGTATTCAATTAATACTTAAAATAATATGATATTTCCATAGACTTCAGAATCAAAATGGTTTGTGAAAGCAGAGTTTTGGGACAGAGTGCTCTGTCCCAAAACCAATGCAGAAAGGATTAGCACAAACAAAAGCTAACTAGATATTGCATCCCACTAAGTTTCCTCTGTCTAATTCTGTAAGTTTTATTTCCCCTGCAAAACCCAATTCCTTCTGGCATAAGGGTGCTACTTTAAAACGCTTCTATGTGATATCAGCTTCACTTTCAACAGAATTTTTATCTAACTTACACAGAATCTTTCTAGTATGTCTGAATGGCACATTGGATTCAAGATAGATTTTAATTATGTACATGAATAAAATTGAAAAAAATCTCAAATCTATGAAAAATCTTGCAGAATCTCATGTGATTATGGCTATTTTTAAGAATGCTTCAACAGGGCTATTTATCTGTCAAACTATTTGCCAAAAGTACACACATCTATTCCAACCATTCTTATGAAAAATGTATGTCTTCTTTGATAAAATGTGTTCAATTCCATCAGAATGTTAGTTCATGCATAACATAAGAAGCTCAGATGAATTTGATTAGTTGAGCAAAAAAAAGGTGGTTGAACTTAAGAACCATTGCTTTTGAAAGGTGTCTTGTACCAAATAACTCTTATGGAACCCCTTCATACACAACGCAAAAGGTTACAAAATGAGGTGAACTCCATATTCTACTCAAAGTGCTCTGCTAAGTATAGCTTGTATTGGATAAGAAGTTAAAAAAAGTAGTTTAGAAATATAGCATGCTACAGCACAGAACAAAATGCAATTACGAAATATCAGTAACAACTGGTCATAAGCACAATTAACCACATCGATCATTACATGAGAATAGTTGGAAATGTAATATTACAATGAATTTTATTCTGGATTTTTTTCTTTACCAAGCAACTTTAGAATTAATATGTGTAAATGAGTGTAGCTTAGTCGAACTGGAAAGCACAATCATGCATGCTTATAGGTGAGATACAAAATAAATTGAGAATACTATTTGTGATGAAATATTTTAATTTGTGAGTGAAGGAACAAGCAAATAAGGGAAAACATAAACTTTCTCAACATTCATATTCTGAAAATGTTTAGTAAGATATTCCTGCCTCCTTTCTCCTACTGCAATTGTCCTTTTTTGTGGATTTAATATCTGGGTACTCTCCTTCTAATAAGAACTGAAGGACCTTTCCCTTTCTTCATTATCACCTTAGCTTCAGAAAGTAGCAAACATTATCCCTCACTTTAATATAGGAGATGATTCTACAGAGCCTTGCTTGTCAGCACTGCAGGACTTGACCAGATTGAACCAGGTATCTAATACAAGACTTTGAAGTGCCAATGGCTCTCTCTATCACTGATCTTGCACTCTTCTGGAACACATTGTATTTGTTCTCAGTTTGTGCCTGCCTTGGGAGTCTGGCACTGAGTACAAAAGAAAACTTGACATTTAATTTTACAACAATTTTTAATATAACAGGCATTAAAATACACAAAGTGATTGGCATCAAACACTAGCTCCACATTTACTAAATGAAATCCTTTCCTGTTAATGAATTTGAAATATGCAGATTTCAGTATTCCATAAGTTCTATCAAATGCAGCTGTCACATAAGAAGTCTACCGTTGTATAAAATAGAATATCTCACTCCAGAGAATCTAAGACAATCTATTACCCAGCAGGAAAGCAGCAACAATGGAAATTCCTTGCGGTACCTGCATCTTGGCCCCAAGTTGGTGCTTAATTGGCTACCGGCTGCTCAGGAGGATGGTTCAATGTGGAACTTTAAAGTTTACTCCCTGCTCTGCCTCCAAAGTTGTCTCCACAGGGGCTGGAAGAATTGTCCATTAGGAGTAGCAAAATGCATTGAAAAACATTGTAATGTCTCAGTACTTCAGGATTAGCGGTAACTCATTTAATTTCATTCAGTTTCCAAATGGTAGCACTGGAGTCAGTAGCACTAAAGTTTTATGGAGATATGAGCCTGCAATTTATGCCTGGCAGTAGAACATATCAACTCGGAGCTGGATTGCATGTAATACACCAAGGTGCACTTTTCAGATGCAACAACCAACAGAATCATGTAGAAATGTGTTTATCTCATGCTATTTAGAGTTGAAGGAAGAGGGTGATTTTTAAAGAAGTTTCCTTGAGCACTGATTTGGAAAATCTACATCAAATAAAATGTTTAAATAAATATTTCCCAACAGTAAAGGTCTATTCACCCAGTCTCCATCATCACTAGTTCTAGTTATTATTTTTGGCCTGTTTTTTATTTGTTATTGTAATCCAATCTTGGGAGCTGGTTAGCTCAGTTGGCTACATGGTTAGTGAGGACGTGGTTAAGAATAAAGGCTACATCACAGGTTCAATTCCAAATCTGAGTGAGGTAGATATGTGGCCTGCCTCCTCAAACTGCCCAAGAACGGAAGACAATGACAAACCACCACTGACAAGAAAATGTAGCATCAGTAAACACTAAGTCATTGACCATAAGGCATTGGAGCAAAAATTAGGCCCTTTAGCCCATGGAATTTGCTCCGTCATGCAATCGTGGCTGATAATTTTCTCAACCTTATTCTCCCGCTTTCTCTCTGCAGCCCTTGATCCCCTTGGTACTCAAGAACCTACCTATCTCAGTCCTAAATGTCCTTAATGATCTAGTCTCCACAGCGTTCTGTGGCAATGAATTCCATAGATACACCAATCTCTGGGTGAAGAGGTTTCTCCTTATCTCCTTTCTAAAAGGTCTTCCGTTTACCCTAAAGTTTTACCCTCGGGTTCTAATCTCTCCTACCAATGGAAACATCTTCCCAACATCTACTCTGTCCAGGCCATTTAGTATTCTAGGGGAAAGTGAGGATGCAGATGATGGAGATTAGAGTCGAGAGACTGGTGCTAGAAAAGGACAGCAGATCAGGCGGCATCCAAGGAGTAGCAGAGTCAATATTTCAGGTATAATGCCTTCATCAGGAAATTTTCAGGAAATACAATATTTTGTATGTTTCAAATATTTCCCCTCTCATTCTTCTAAACTCCATCGAGTGTAAATGCAAAGTCCTCAAACATTCTGCATATGTCAAGCTTTTCATTTCTGGGAACATTCTCATGAACCTCCTCTGAACATGCTCCAAGGCCAGTACATCCTTCCTGAGATATGGGGCCCAATACTGCAAACACCACTCCAAATATGGTCTCACTAAAACCTTAGAGAGTCTCGGAATACATTTCTGCTTTCATATCCAAGTCCTCTCAAAATAAATGCCATTATTGCATTTGCTTTCCTAATTACTGACTCAACCTGCAAGTTTACCTTGAGACAGTACTAGACTAGAACTCTCATTTCTCTTTTCACTTCAGGCTTATGAATTTTCTCCCTACTTTGAAAATAGTCCATGACTCTGTTCTTCCTACCAAGGTGCATGACCTCAACTTTCCCATGTTGTACTCAACTGACATGATTTCAGGCACTGCATTAATGGATTGGAAGTGTTATGATGCTGCTCCTTTAACAAGGTTATGTTACCCTAGGCTTCTTTTTCAGGGAGGTTGTAAAAGACATTGACTCTGAAATTCAAAGCTTGAAGGGTTTTAGGACCAATTTGATAAGGGAAAAGACTTTCAAGTTAAAACAAAACACTTGTATGATGAAACAGGAATGGCCGATTCTCCCAGCTCAGCTTTCATCCGGTTTAGTTTGGTCTGGCTGTTCACTGAAAGCAATCAGGTGGTTGTGAAGATGCTAGACCCAAAGAAGCAAGTCCATGCTAAACCCCTCTCTCTCTGACTTCTCTCCTGTATGACCCTGTGTTTAATTTTACCTTTTGAGCCAAGGAGTGGTTAGGAGGATTGTTGCAGTTATAGGAATAACATCATTAAGTTGGGATAGTATGTTGGGTTTTCAGCTAGGTTAAGTTATTCAGCATTCTGTTCTCGTTTGTTTGTGTTTCATTGTTAATCTTGTAAATAAATTCTGTTTTGTTTAAATCTAAGTGGTTTGACCAGCTGCATCCCTCCTGGAACATCCGTGTTATACCTGCTTAAAATAAGCAGCAAATTTGGGCTCTGGGCTACTTTCTTGAAATGTTTTGAGGAGGATCTGGCCTGGTCCTCAACAAAAGGAACCAGACCAATCACCCATCTGCTGGCTTTCAAAATCTAAAGCAGTTCTTGAAATTTTAACTTTGCAATGATTTGTTTGAGACAGATGTGATACTGGGTCTGGAATGATTGAGGATGGTGAGAGAGGCGAGTCAAATCGAAATGGCTGGAACCTTGTGCAGGCAAACCTTCCAGTACTTCTTCCCAGTGTTGGGACAATCATTTTAAGAAATCTGATACATATCTATAGTGATCAGACTTTGAGTTAATCATTAGATTGAATTTATTTATTGGGGAAATAAATCCAGTTGACAATCAATGGAGCTAATTTACAGATGGATGGGTGGAAGGTATGGATTGGAGATTGAACAAGTATTGGGCTTGGCATTGGAGCAATCATACCTGTGACAATTTTGTGGAAGCAAAATTATTACACAATGGATGGAGAACAGTACTAAACAAACACTTATCTGGGATATAATTGCAGTATTCAGCTGGTTAATAAATAACAAAGTTACAAAGAAGCATAGTGAAATTGCACAGAGTTTGGAAAACATAGTATCATGATAAATTTACAAACAAATTTAGCAACATCCATTCTGAGTTATTGTTTGGCTCTTGATACACAAGTTCTTAGCTCCATACAGTCTCATACCCCAAACACAATCTTTGTCTGAATCAAAGTTTTAACTTCTAGGAAATTACCGGGTAGTCACTGCATTATGAGATCAGAGAGGTCCCAATACACATTTTTCAGGGTACGCCCAGTCTCTGACTATATACAGACCAAAGATTTGGGTTACTTAAATGAGACAAACCTACACAAAGCTGTGGTACAGAGGTAGCAAAGCATCCTCATATATTAATCACAAACTTAGGAGAGGCGACCTTGTGGTATTATCTCTAGACTATTAATCTCGATGTCCAGGTAATGTCCTAGGGACCTTGGTTCAAAGCCCACCACAGCAGATGCGGAATTTGAATCCAATAAAATCTGGAATCAAGAGCCCAATAATGACTGTGAATCCATTATCGATTGTCAGAAAAACCCATCTTGTTCACTAACATCCTTTCAGAGAGGAAACTATCATTCTTATCTTGTCAAACCTACATGTTAATCCAGACCCGCAGCAATGTGGCTTACTCTTAAACTGCCCTTAAAAGGCAAAAAAATGTTGGCCTTGCCAACAAATCCCTCATCTCATGAATGAGTAAAAATATAAAAAAAGGTTAGAAGGCACGTACAACAAATAATGAGGTGGACAAATGGAAAGCTGGCCTTTTGAGGAAGATAGAATACAAAGGCAGGAAAAGTCTTGATAACTGTACAGGGCAGTGGTGAGAGTGCACATATAGTAATGTGTAGAGTTTTGATCTTCTTATTTCAGGTTGAAATTTGAGAAGAAAGTTGTTGAATTGGACACAGTTCAAATAAATTTTGATATATTGACTTTTGGGTGAAAGTGTTGTCTTGAGTCAAGGTTAAGCAGTTTGGGCACATAGGTATTGGAGTTTATAGAAATGAGAGGTTATCTTATTGAGAAATTGTGTTCTGAGGAAGATGGAAGGGTAGGTACTGAAAGGATGCACCCTTTCATGAGAGAATATAGAATCTAAGGGTACAGATTCAGAATACAGGGTTTCCAATGTAAAATTGAGACACGGAGCAATACTGTTTGATTCCTTAATGTTTGTAATTCTTTATCTCAGAGAGTAGCAAAGGGTATTTACTTGTTGAATGAGATAATTCTAAAATAATTCATGTTGAAATTGCTTTAGCTCCACCCAACCTGATGATGTCATAATCTCTGGTCAGAGATTATAATCTTGCACAAGGTCTGTTATAGCATACCTGGCTGCTGGTAGTTGTGACTATGCCTAACTAATTAATGTTTGTTGTAGCTACTGCTATCATGTAATAAGCTATACATTATCGTCTGTCAAGTGATCTTTCTTGATAGGATTCAGCAGTAGTCTGTTCCCTGTTGCTGACAATTATATCACTCTTTATACTCAGTAAATGAAGTAGGATTGATGGCAGTGAACTACCACAGCGGCAAGCTAACCAATAGATGCAATCCACTGGCAGCAGCGGCAATTGAAAGCAATAATGGTAAGCTTCCAAAGCATAACATTATTGGATAATGCAAAGGCTAAGTTGGAGATACTTTTGACCTGAAAAAAATCCAGTGTTAGGCAGGGCAATATAAAGGTCATGATCCAATCAGCCATGATGTTTGAGCAGGCTCAAGGACTGAAAGGTGCCTGTTTCTTAAGTTCAGAACAGTTCCAGCTTCCCAAATCTATTCTTATACCTGAAATCCCTCATCTCTGAACCCATACATATTTAATGACTTCCATTACATGGGAGGTTGAGTACAGGAGCAGGAAGTGTCTCACTGCAATTATATAGGGCCTTGGTGAGACCACACCTAGGTTATTGTATGTAGTTTTGGTCTCCTTATTCAAGATAAACTTGCTTTACAAAGAGTGCAGGAAAACTCACCAGACTAATTCCTGAGATGGTAGGATTGTTGGATGTGGAGAGATGGGGTTGACTGAATTTGCATTCACTGGAGTTCAGAAGAAAGAGATTGGGTCTTATTGAAATGTCGATTCTTCTGTTTCTTTGATGCTGCCTGACCTGCTGTGCTTTTCCAGCAACACATTTTTAAGCTCTGATCTCCAGCATCTGCAGTCCTCACTTTTTCCATAATGTTTCCCCTGTTTGAGAATGATGAGGAAGGGGCTGACCATTTCAGGATGAGAGCAGGAGATTTCTTTTTCATTTAGGGCAGTGAACCATTCGAACTCTCTACCACAGGAGGAGAGGGCAAGTCACTTAATATGTTCAAGAAAGAAGTAGATACATCTCTAAAGGCTAAAGGTGTTGAGCAGTTATGAGGAGTTGAGAGCAGTGTGTATGAAAAATAAAGAACTTGAAAGCATGGGAAGGGTTAAAGCATGAAGACCACTGGCAATCTGTGGTCTGTGGAAGGCAGGATGGGATAAGAATAGTGGAATGCTCTTACACTAATTAGCAGAGTAAGGTTAAGGCTGAAAGATCACTGTGGTGAGATGAGATAACAGTTCGTAGAGGTAGTTTTCCTGTTAAGTGTTACTATGACAGGATTGGGACCATAAATATTTGGGACATGACATTAAAATATCTAATTAATAGTTAGTAGAGGCAGCTTGAGACAGGAGACTATTGTAATAGATGGAATAGCTAAATATCTATCATGACAGGTGAGTCTGGAATGGAAGATCACTGTAGCAGAGGTAATAATAAATATCTAATCATGACATTAGGAAAATATTAAGCAGAGTCTGGAATGAAAGACCATTGTTGCAAAGAGTTAGCAATAAATATCTAACCGTGACATTAGAATAACACAAAGTGGAATGTACAACTAAAGGGATAATGGGAACTAACATCACTGGTTTATTGTGTAGCTAGAGTGAGGTACTTTGATTAATATAGTTGGACATGCTGATGAGCTAACATGATTAAAAAAAAATCCACAGACCCTGAGGTTCGTGGGCATTCGAGAATCTGTTTTCTCAGCGTCTCATTTTTTTTGTTTGCAAATAAAAGGCCTACTTCTTAAACAACCCTCTGTGTCTTCTGGTGATTCTCTATATTTTCATCACAACACGTGCTGATAAGTTAGAGGATCAGCCAGGATCATGTTAAAAGGCAAAATGGCCACTCTGCTTTTTTCTATGTTTCTAGTCGTATAAATATTTTTGAAATGTTTCTTGTCTGCACATCATCCTTGGAGCTGTTGCCTAGAATTGAACACAAGCCAGTGTTTTACAAAGGCTCACCATAAATTCCTTACTTTTGTACTCTCCGCCTGTTTGTATTTATAAATTCCAGGAACCACTCATCCATTTTCGCAACTTCCGCTGCCAAATTCAATTAATGCACATATTCACAACAGCAGGAGCTGTGCATATAATAACTGATTTGACAATTCATATATTCCAGAGGCATAACTTATAGTTTTAGGAATTGAATTTAAAAGTAAGATAAATTGAAACATTCCAAATGAGAAACCCTGAAGCAAAGCAATTCAAACAGAACTAAGCTAAATGTAGTTCAGAGGGTAATGTGGTTTTGAATAAGGTCAGTGTTAGAAGTTAAACAATGCACAACCTCATTCTGACCTGCAGCTATTTCATTAAAGGATTTAATTTATTCATGTACTTCCCAGAACAAAGTAACTGAAAAGCAACTATAAAGTAGATGAAAAGTTTGCAGACAATTGCCAACAAAAAAGAAATGTTATGGGCTTACCAAATCACTCTCAATAAACCGCCAGAGCTTTTTCTAAAGTTGGGAGCAGAGCAGAAAATTAGAGGCACAGTTTTCTGTTACTAGGAATGTCTGTTCCCTTGACTGACTTGACAACAGGTAAATTATTGAACTCTGGAGTCCACCAACAAGTCTTGAAAGGGGAACATTGGAGAAGCAATTGATTAATGTGAGCCCCAGAAGCAAGGGATCATTTTGAAGGTAATAGGTAATTCACATACTGTTGAAAAAAATCTTGATGATGTTACATTGCTGAAGAGATAGATTACATGGAGATTAATGTTGTATGTTTTGGATCATTGTTTTATTCACTGATTTGGAGGTGCTGGTGATTAAGTGAAGAAGAAACAGCGCTTGGAAAGCTAGAGCTTCCAACTAAACCTGTTGGACTATAAGCTGGTATTGTGTGATTTTTAACTTTGTTCACGGAAACAGACTGTTCAGCTTTAGAACAGATTGAGACCAGAAAGCAAAAAAGAAAAGTGCTAGTACTTTCTCTGCTTCAGATGCAAGCTTGCCTCAGTTAAATTATTCAAGACATGGAACGGAGACAGTAGCTATTGCTCAATTTGGAGCCTCAACCCATATTCAACCCTCAACATCTTGTAGTCTAAGTGAAGTCTTGGGTTGAAATAGGAAGTAAAGGGAAGACTGAACTCACACTCTATTTTTGGCAAACTATAATGTTTAGGCTTTGGTGCTTGCTTTAGTAAAGTTTGATTTTGTTTAACAAGGTTAAATCTTGTGCCTTGGCTTTTTTTTAAGATTAGGTTCCCTACAGTGTGGAAACAGGCCCTTCAGCCCAACAAGTCCACACTGGCCCTCTGAAGAGCAACCCACCCAAAATTAGTCAATCAGTCAATTTCTGGGTATTTCAAAATCTTTAAAATTTAACAGCCTACCAAAATTATAACACTGCAGCATTTATTAGAATTATATGCTTAATATTCTGTTGTTTTTTTTCTCAATCTTTCCAGCTACATCAATCAGATCACACTTTATAATCAGATAAAGCAGATCCTCGTATAAAAGGTACTCGTGTGACATAGCATTACCGTTCCTGCATCTGGCCCAGGAAGTCCAAGCCAACTCCTACCTCTTCCATTGGTCCGAACAGGTTGATTAGAAATATTTATCCTCACACAAAGGCATGAAGCTCCCTTCTGAAAATTCCACCAATTAGCATTATATTAAAAAAGACATTTGCAAATTCCCATTTTAAAAAAAAAGTCTTAATCTATCTCTGAAAACAAAACTGCCACATTGTTACACAATCTGGGCATAGAAAGGGATTCAGAGGCAGGACAGTCCATTTCATTGGCTCATCTGAAAACATAAAATAATGGAGATCGGTGTGCTAAAGAAGAGGAGGAGACACAGTTGGAGGTGTCTGATAGCTTGCCCCACTTTACAGAGTGCTCAGATCCTATTTTTACAATGTGTTATGGGATGTTGGCATCTTTGGCACATCCAACATTTATTGCACATCCATAATTATCCTTGAAGAAGTGGTGGTGGAATGCCTTCTTGAACTGCACCAGTCCACAGAATGTAGAAACACCTCATATTATTAGCAGAGGGTGTTCTAGGATTTTGAGCCTATAACAGTGAAGGCACAGCAATATACTTCCAAATCTGGATGGTTCTTGGCTCAATGCAGAAGTTTCTGTTGGTGGTGTTTCCATGTGTCTGCTACCCTCATACTCCTGTGTGATGGAGGTCACAGTTTTATAATGTAATTTTCAAGGACCTGTTGTCCACACTTTTGACACTTTGAGCTGGTTTTGTATTAGAATCACTTAACATAAGTACTGTTGTTGATGAGGTAAACAAAGGAACATAGAATTCAGTTTGCGGTTCAACTCAGTTTTATTAACAAAATACTCCTTATTAAAAACACAATGTGAGCATTTCCCAAATTAAAGTCTGGTTGAAGATTTGTAGCTCGGGTGTCCGTTGTTGTGGTTCTGTTCGCCGAGCTGGAAGTTTTTGCTGCAAACGTTTCGTTCCCTGGCTAGGGAACATCATCAGTGCTATTGGAGCCTCCTGTGAAGCGCTGCTTTACAAACTACTACAGCTGAAACTGACACCCGGAAGCGGCAAGAACAAACCACTATAAATACCAGAAGAAACATCAAAGCAGCGCTTCACAGGAGGCTCCAATAGCACTGATGATGTTCCCTAGCCAGGGAACGAAACGTTTGCAGCAAAAACTTCCAGCTCGGCGAACAGAACCACAACATTTCCCAAATTCCTTCAATATTTTTGCCCTGTCTGTCCAAGAATTTATATTATCCTCTACAATTCATGTGTTTTAGCTGGACCATTGAAATCTCCTTCCTCTTTGACACGGGTCTGGCTGTCTTCCCTGAATTTAGGTCTCGCAGGTCAGGGCAGATCTTTGCCTGGTTATTTTTGGGTTGACACACAATCTCCCACTATGAGGCTTGCTGCGAGTCTCCATTGAAGGGTGGCTTCCAAATGTATATTGTTATTCTCCTCTTACCCCAGTCTTTCCAGAATGCCCTGTGGCCTTTGGCCAAAGTGGTAATGAACAAGGTTCTAAGCATCCACTGGGTTGTATCAATACTCTTCACTTTTTTGCCACACCAGGTAAGTATAAAACGCACATCCTGAGAGGCTAACTGGAGGTCAAGGTGCCAGAAAGTCTGATCAACAGTACACAATCCTCCAACTGGTTATAATTGGTTTCTCTGAACACTTGTGACCTCTTTTACCTTGGTTCCCATTGTTCTCTATAGCTGACAGCTGCTGTTTAATTTAATTTGGCCAATTTTCTGTTGGACCTGATTTCTCCAGCTGTGGGTCAATTTAGAGTATCCAATGTTGGACCTCTGGCTATTTGACCAGAGACCCTTTTTGAGTTACAGTATCACATCATGTAGATGGTACACAGTGCTGCCACTACACATTGGTGATGCAGGGAATGAATGTTGAAGATGATAAATACGGTGCTAATCACAGATGTTTTGTTCTGGATGATGTCAAGCTTCTTGGACATTATTGGAACTTTACTTATCCAGGTAAATGGACAGCATTCAACCACACTTCTGACATATGCCTTTGTAGGGTGGTAGACAGGTATTCCCCACCCTCTACCTGCTACTGTAGCCAGGTATGTCTATGGCTGGTCCAGTTAGGGGATCCAATGGCAGTGAAGCCAAAGGAGTTTAAAAGCAAAGGTTACAATCTTTCTTTCTAGAGATGGTCATTGCCTGGCACTTGTGATGCATAAATGTTACTTGCCAGTTATCTGCCCAGGCCTAGATATAATCCAAGTCTTTATCATTGCTTCAGTCTTTGAGGAGTTATGAATGGTGAACATGCAATCAGTGAACAATCCCAATTTTTGAAATTATATTAGAGGTAAAGTCACTGATGATGTAGGTGAAAATAGTTGGACCTAGAGCACTACACCCTGAGGAACCTGTTCTGAGGTGACCTGGAGCTGAGATGATTTACCACCAAAAAACACAACTATATTCACCATTATCACAACCATTACCACCAAAAAACACAAGTGCCACAATGAGGGTGGCACAGTGGCTCAGCAGTTAACACTGCAGTCTCTCAACACCAGGGACCCCAGGTTCAATTCCAGCCTCGGAATTCCAGCCTGTTTGTGTGGAGTTTGCACATTCTTCCCATGCCTGTGGGGGGGTCCTCTGATTTCCTCCCACAATTCAATGATGTGCCATGCCAAATTGCATATAGGTTCGGGTGTGTTAGTCAGAGGGAAATGGGTCTTGGTGGTGAGGCCAATAGGCCTTTTTCCATACTGTAGGGAATCTAATCTAAAATATTCCACTGCAGAAAGACATTTTCCAGATTCCCATTGATTTGGCTACCTCTTGAGTTTAGCGTTTTTGTCCACAATTGTAATGAGATTAAATGCTGAGTGGTTACAGCAAAACCTAAATTGTCCATCAGTAATAGACTATTGCTAAACGTTTAACAGCACTATGGGCAGGGGCATTACTGACCAATGTGCCACAGTGTCAGCTGGTTGTCAGTGTTGTAACAGTGCTGGGACAGGTTGGTTTGAGGGTATGGCTAATTCTGGAGCACAGGTTTTCAGTACAATTGCTAGATTATTATAAAGATGCATAGCCTTTGTAGTGTCCAGTGCCTTCAGGCCTTTCTTGAATCGAAAAGCTGAAGATTGGCATATAGGATGTTGGTGATCTCAAGAGAAGGGATTCGATACAAGGTAAGGCATGGAAATGTGACATAGAAAAAAACCCAGACTGAGTTGATATGAGGCAATATATCCTGATCAACAAATTGTAGTCAAAACTGAAAGAATGCATAGTCCTGTCAATCCCAACGCAATTCAACTTCAGAGTTCTGCAGTCGCTATTCAGAATTGTAGATTTATATTCTTACATTGTTTATTTCACAATTTTCCAGTTTCTAACTGCATGCCAGTCCAAACTTCCATCCAATATTGACATCAATAGTGGGAAAACCGATAGAGGCAATAATATGAGATACACACTTAGAGAAATATAAGTTTGTGCGAAGATTTGTAGCTCGGGTGCTTGTTGTAGTGGTTCTGTTTGCCGAGCTGGAAGTTTTTGTTGCAAACGTTTCGTCCCCTGGCTAGGAGACATCATCAGTGCTGTGGAGCCTCCTGCGAAGCGCTTCTTTGATGTTTCTTCCGGCATTTATAGTGGTCTGTCCTTGCCGCTTCCGGGTGTCAGTTTCAGCTGTCCGCTGTAGTGATTGGTATATTGGGTCCAGGTCGATGTGTCTGTTGATGGAATTTGTGGATGAATGCCATGCCTCTAGGAATTCCCTGGCTGTACTCTGTCTGGCTTGCCCTATGATAGTAGTGTTTTCCCAGTCGAATTCATGTTGCTTGTTGTCTGAGTGTGTGGCTACTAGGGATAGCTGGTCGTGTTGTTTCGTGGCTAGTTGGTGTTCATGTATGCGGATTGTTAGCTGTCTTCCTGTTTGTCCTATATAGTGTTTTGTGCAGTCCTTGCATGGTACTTTATAAACTACATTAGTTTTGCTCATGTTGGGTATTGGCTCCTTTGTTCTAGTAAGTTGTTGTCTGAGCGTGGCTGTTGGTTTGTGTGCCGTTATGAGTCCTAGGGGTCGCAGTAGTCTGGCTGTCAGTTCTGAAACGCTCCTGATGTATGGTAGTGTGGCTAGTCCTTTTGGTTGTGGCATGTCCTCGTTCCGTGGTCTATCTCTTAGGCATCTGTTGATAAAGTTGCGCGGGTATCCGTTTTTGGCGAATACCTTGTATAGGTGTTCCTCTTCCTCTTTTCGCAGTTCTGGTGTACTGCAGTGTGTTGTAGCTCTTTTGAATAGTGTCCTGATGCAGCTTCGTTTGTGTGTGTTGGGGTGGTTACTTTCATAGTTTAGGACTTGGTCTGTGTGTGTTGTTTTCCTGTGTACCCTTGTGGTGAATTCTCCGTTCGGTGTTCTCTGTACTATCACATCTAAGAATGGGAGTTGGCTATCCTTTTCTACTTCTCTCGTGAATTGGATGCCTGTGAGTGTGGCGTTGATGACCCGGTCAACGGACACATCGACCTGGACCCAATATACCAATCACTACAGCGGACAGCTGAAACTGACACCCGGAAGCGGCAAGGACAGACCACTATAAATGCCGGAAGAAACATCAAAGAAGCGCTTCGCAGGAGGCTCCACAGCACTGATGATGTCTCCTAGCCAGGGGACGAAACGTTTGCAACAAAAACTTCCAGCTCGGCGAACAGAACCACTACAGAGAAATATAAGTTAACAATAGACATTCAATTTGATTTGATTGATTGACCATGTACCTAAGTACAGTGAGAAGTTTTGTTCATGAGAACACAGGCAAATCATAGTAAGCAAGGAAATACAGATCATTGAGTGCTTGGACAGAGTGAGACACGTAGGTTACACTGTACAAGAGGTGGGTGAAGCAATATCATCATCAACAAGATCAACATCATTTTAAGTTAGAGAGTCCATTCAGCAGTCTAAGAATGGCAGAGAAGGAGCTGTTCTTGAATCTGTTGACACATATGCTCAAGCTTCTGAATCTTCTGCTTGATGGAAGAGGTTGTAGGAAAGGATTAATGGGGTGAGAGGGGTTTTTGATGATGTTGGCAACATTTTCATGGCAACGAGAAGTGTAAATGGAGTCCCTGGATGGCAAGTTGGCTTCCGTAATGGTCTGGGCTGTGCACATCACCTTCTGTAGTCTCTTACAGTCCCGGGCAGAGCAGTTGCTGTACCAGGCTGTTATGCACCCGGATAGCATGCTTTCTATGGTGCATCTGCAAAAGTTAGTGAGGGTCCCTATGGACATGCCGAATTTCCTAAGCTGCCTGAGGAAGAAGAGGCATTTTGTGCCTACTTCTGCTGACCATTGCACCTATGTGGAAGATTCAGGAGAGGTTGTCGTTTATTGTTACTCCTAGGAACTTGACGTTCTCAACCCTTTCAACCTCCGCTCTTCAGTAAGCTTAGCTTTGTCAAGTTTAATTGAATTCTTTGACAAGGTGGTCATAGGCAGTGGATGAGGGTAGTGCTTATGGATGTTGTCATAAAAACGTACAGCAAGGAAACAGACCCTTCAGTCCAAACCGTCCTTGCTGACCAGATATCTCAACCCAATCCAGTCTCACTTGCCAGCACCTGACCCTCATCCCTCGAAACCCTTCCTATTCATATACCATCCAAATGCCTCTTAAATGTTGCAATTGTACTAGCCTCCAACATTTCCTTTGGCAGCTCATTCCATACATGCACCACCCTCTTAGGTCTCTTTTATATCTTTCCCCTCTCTCCCTAAATCTCTGCCTTCTTGTTCTTGGCTCCCTCATCTCAGGCAAAATAATTTGTCTATTTATCCTATCCGTGTCCCTCATGATTTTATAAACCTCTATATGGTCACCCATCAGCCTCCGACACTCCCGGGAAAACAGCCCCCACCTGTTCAGCCTCTACTTATAGCTCAAATCCTCCAACCCTATGAACATCCTTGTAAATGTTTTCTGAACCCTTTCAAGTTTCACAACATCTTTTTGATAGGAAGGAGACCAGAATTGCACAAAATATTCCAACCAATGTCCTGTACAGCCACAATATGACCTCACAACTCCTGTCAATACTCTGACCAATAAAGGAAGGCATACCAAATGCCTTCTTCACTACCCTATCTACCTGCGGCTCCACTTTGAAGGAGCTATGAACCTGCACTCTAAGGTTTTTGTTCAGCAACACTCCCTCGGACATTACTATTAAGTGTGCAAGTCCTGCTAAGATTTGCTTTCCCAAAATACAGCGCCACGCATTTATCTGAATTAAACTTCATCTGCCACTTCTCAGTCCAGTGGCCCATCTGGTCAGGATCCTGTTGTAATCTGAGGTGACCTTCTTCGCTATCCACTATACCTCCAATTTTAGTGTCATCTGTAAACTTAAGAACTGTACCTTTTAAGCTCACATCCAAATCATTTATATAAATGATGAAAAATAGTGAACCCAGCACCGATCCTTGTGGCACTCCACTGGTCACAGGCCTTCAGTCTATTAGTTTCTTTCACACATGTTTCAGTACGAAAAAAAGAAGCAGTCTACTATCGATAGCAAACAAACTCTCACACTCGAGGCTGTAACTTAAGTGCTCAGGCAGTCTTGTTTGTTTGTATCACAATCTTCTTTTTCATTCGAACCACCCTTCATTTCAGGTTTAGCACAATAGGTTGAGCCTTGTCAACAAGGCCACAGAAAGCAGCATGGGAACTGTACAATCTTCACAGTGCAGGTTTGAACCTCTAAAACATTTCCCTCAAAATATTTATTTACTCACAAAATAGAAAACAGCACCAAAATCTGAACAAATTCTTAACTTTTCTTGCGAAATTACATTTTCCAATACTTTTAATCTGTTCATCCCAGGCGATTCTTCTGAAAGCAGGTAGGGTGGATATATTCAGACCAAACAAAAACTTTTGAGGCATGAAGCAAATATTGTTGATTCACAATATCAGGAATTATGACAACAGTTTAGGGTGCTGTTTTAACTTTCCTTTATGCCTCTCATTTACAAAGGTAGTTACGTATGGAGCTTTGGTTAGGCCACAGCTGTGTGCAGGTCTGGTCACATTATCAGAGGATGTATGTGATTGCACTGGAGGAAGTGTAAAGGATACTCACTCGGATATTGCCTCGAAAGTGCAGTTTAGCTACAAAGAGAGGCTGGATAAGCTTTGGTTGTTTTCTTTGGAACAGAGAAGGTTGAAGGGAGACAAGATAGAAATGTCTAAGTTCTGAGGAGCATAAACAATGGATAAACAGTAGCTGTTCACTTAACTTGATGGGTCAATGAGAAGAGGGCACACTTTTAAGGTGAAAGACAGGATGTCTTGAGGGAATTTGGAGAAAAGATTCCTCACCTGGGGTAGTCAGGGTTGAAATTAGATTAGATTACTTACAGTGTGGAAACAGGCCCTTCGGTCCAACAAGTCCACACCAACCCGCCAAAGCACAACCCACCCATACCGCTAACAATATGGGCAATTTAGCAATTCACCTGACCTGCACATCTTTGGACTGTGGGAGGAAACCAGAGGAAACCCACGCAGACATGGGGAGAATGTGCAAACTCCACACAGTCAGTTGCCTGAGTCAGGAATTGAACCTGGGTCTTTGGCGCTGTGAGGTAGCAGTGCTAACCACTGTGCCACCATGCCACCCACAAAGCATCAAAGTAAATGTAAGTCCTGGGAAGATATGGAGAGGTGAGTAACCTCATAACTTTTAAAAAGTACTTGAATCAGCAGTTGAAGTGCTAGAAAATGGGACTTATGTGTATTGTTGGCAATATGGACTTGATAGGCCAACTAGCCTCTTCTGGGCTGTCTGATTCTATATTTTGAAACAATTAGTTTATTATTAATAGCTTCACTTTATTAACTGGTTTGAATAACACTCCCAGTTAAGAATGAGGAGGGTGGGATTTTAATGAGAAAATGCTGGAGAAACTCAGCAGGTCTTACATCTATGGAGAGAAAAACAAATATTTGAGTCAGTTCCTCTCTCTCTCTCTCTTCAGATGAACTACCCAATTTCTGCAGTAATTTCTCTTTCTATTTTAGATTTTCAGCATCTATAGTATTTTACTTTTAAGTGTCTCCTTCACTGCAGCTCATCAGTTGCTTAGCCTCTGGTTCCCAGGAATGTCTCACATTCAATTGTTGGCTTACTGCAAAAGTAATCAGGACCTTAGAGTCGTAATTCAGTGAATGAATTCAAGTCTGACTATAGCTGAAAATGTGTTGCTGGAGAAGGACTCATGCCCGAAACATCAACTCTCCTGCTCCTTGGATGCTGCCTGACCTGCTGCGCTTTTCCAGCAACACATTTTCAGCTCTGATCCCCAGCATCTGCAGTCCTCACTTTCCCTCAAGTCTGACTATAGTTGATTTTAGTTAAATAGAGCAATACATCAGTTACAGTGAATTACAACAAAACTAGTATAAAAATCAAATTGCTTTAGAGAAGGAAAGAAGTCCACTATTCTCACCAAATGGGTAATAACTGTTGTCTTGTCAGCAGCACCGACACCCAAAATACCCAAAGAACAAAATACACTTTAAAACCTGTTAGGTGTTTTCTACAGGCCTCCTAATAGTCCTAGAGAAGTAGAGGATAATATTGCGAGGATGATTCAGGAAAAGAGTGAAGGTAGCAGGGTGGTTGTTATGGGGGACTTTAACTTCCCAGATATTGACTGGGAGAGCTATAGCTCGAGTTCATTAGATGGGTCGGTGTTTGTCCAATGTGTGCAGGAGGGTTTCCTGACACAATATGTCGACAGGCCAACAAGAGGGGAGGCTATATTGGATTTGGTTCTAGGTAATGAACCAGGCCAGGTGTTAGACTTGGAGGTAGGTGAGCACTTCGGGGACAGTGACCACAACTCGGTGACTTTTACTTTAGTGATGGAGAGGGATAATCGTGTGCCGCAGGGCAAGAGCTATAGCTGGGGGCAGGGAAATTATGATGCAGTGAGGCATGACTTAGGATGTGTGGATTGGAAAAACAGGCTTCAAGAGAAGAACACTAATGAGATGTGGGGAGTGTTCAAGGAGCAGCTACTGCGTGTCCTCGATAGGTATGTACCAGTCAGGCATGGTGTAAAGGGCCTTGTGAGGCAGCCGTGGTTTAGTAAGGAATTGGAGTCCCTTGTGAAAGGGAAGAAGGCGGCATATGTAAAGATGAGGCGTGAAGGTTCAGTAGAGGCGATTGAGAGTTATAAGGTAGCCAGGAAGGAGCTAAAGAGGGAGCTAAGAGAAGCGAGAAGGGGACATGAAAAGTCTTTAGCTGGTAGGATTAGGGAAAACCCAAAGGCTTTCTATAGGTATGTCAAGAATAAAAGGATGACTAGGGTAGGTATCGGTCCAGTCAAGGATAGTAGTGGGAAGTTGTGTGTGGAGGCGGAGGAGATTGGAGAGACATTAAATCAGTACTTTTCATCAGTATTCACTCAGGAACAGGACACTGTTGCTGATGTGAATATGGAATCACAAATAATTAGAATGGATGCCCTGGAAATATGCAGGGAAGAGGTTTTGGGAATATTGGAAAGGATGAATATAGATAAGTCTCCTGGGCCTGATGGCATTTACCCCAGGATCCTATGGGAAGCTAGGGAGGAGATAGCAGAGCCATTGGCCTGGATTTTTATGTCGTCGTTGTCAACAGGAATAGTACCAGAGGACTGGAGGATAGCGAATGTGGTCCCGTTGTTCAAGAAAGGGAGTAGGGATAGCCCTAGCAACTATAGGCCAGTGAGTCTGACTTCAGTGGTGGGCAAAGTCTTAGAGAGAATGGTAAGGGATAAGATTTATGAACATCTGGGTAGGAATAACGTGATCAGGGATAGCCAGCATGGTTTTGTGAAGGGCAGGTCGTGCCTCACAAACCTTATTGAGTTCTTTGAGAAGGTGACCAAGGAAGTGGATGAGGGTAAAGCAGTAGATGTTGTGTATATGGATTTTAGTAAGGCGTTCGATAAGGTTCCCCATGGTAGGCTAATGCTAAAACTTCGGAGGTATGGCATTGAGGATACATTAGAGGTTTGGATTAGGAATTGGCTGGCTGGAAGGAGACAGAGGGTAGTAGTTGATGGATTATGTTCATCTTGGAGCGCAGTTACTAGCGGTGTACCACAAGGATCTGTTTTGGGACCATTGCTTTTTGTTATCTTTATAAATGATCTAGAGGAAGGACTTGAAAGCTGGGTAAGCAAGTTTGCGGATGACACAAAAGTCGGTGGAGTTGTGGATAGTGAGGAAGGAAGTGGTAGGTTACAGCGGGATATAGATAAGTTGCAGAGCTGGGCGGAAATGTGGCAAATGGAATTCAATGTAGCTAAGTGCGAAGTCGTTCACTTTGGTAGGAATAACAAGATGATGGATTACTGGGCTAATGGTAGGCTACTTGGTAGTGTGGATGAGCAGAGGGATCTTGGTGTCCATGTACACAGATCTCTGAAAGTTGCCACCCAGGTAAATAGTGCTGTGAGGAAGGCATATGGTGTACTGGGCTTTATTGGCAGAGGAATTGAGTTCCGGAGTCCTGAGGTCATGTTGCAGTTGTATAAGACTCTGGTGCGGCCTCATCTGGAGTATTGTGTGCAGTTTTGGTCGCCATACTATAGGAAGGATGTGGAAGCTATAGAACGAGTGCAGAGGAGGTTTACCAGGATGTTGCCTGGAATGGTAGGAAAATCTTATGAGGAAAGGCTGAGGCACTTGGGGCTGTTCTCATTGGAGAAGAGAAGGTTTAGGGGAGATCTGATAGAAGTATATAAGATGATTAGGGGTTTAGATAGGGTAGATACTAAGAACCTTTTACCGCTAATGGAGTCAGGTGTTACTAGGGGACATAGCTTTAAATTAAGGGGTGGTAGGTATAGGACCGATGTTAGGGGTAGATTCTTCACACAGTGGGTTGTGAGTTCATGGAATGCCCTGCCCGTATCAGTGGTGAACTCTCCTTCTTTATGGTCATTTAAGCGGGCATTGGGTAGGCATTTGGAAGTTATTGGGCTAGTATAGGTTAGGTAGGATTCGGTCGGCGCAACATCGAGGGCCGAAGGGCCTGTACTGCGCTGTATCCTTCTATGTTCTATGTTCTATGTTCTAACCCTTGTGGATATCAGTTCTCAAGATGCTGGTGGCCATAACAGAAACTTAATACTCATCTTAACACAAAATATTAAACAGTCATAGGCAAACTGAAGAGGAAAATCAGTATGAAGCCAAGAGAAAATCCTGGAAAAGCTCCAGGAGTGGCAGCATCTAAGAGGGAAGCAATTGACATTTCAAGCCCAAAATAACTCTACACTGAAGCTGGAGGGGTGAAATGGTGGTAGGTTTTATGCTATTGAAAAGTTGAGAGGAGCAAATGGAACAGAAGGCAAGATTAGAGAAATATTATAGGGAGAGGAAAACAAAATATAAAAATAAAAATATAGACACCAGCTGAGGGAGGAGAAAATAAGAGAAGAATTCATACTTTGTATCCCAAGGGCATAAAATGTGAATTCAACAAATTCCATGAATGTGTGAATTCATATTTTATGTCCTTGGAATATAAAGTATCTAAGCAGAAAATAACATGTTTCTCCTTCAATTCGTTTTGGGCTTTGAAGGAATACCATGACATGATGGCAAGATGTGCCTTTAAGAGGGATTTGTTCCAGCCTAGTTCTCTTGAGGACAGGTGTTGTCAAACTGGGGGCAAGCTGTCAGCTCCATGGAATGCAGAATTTGTCTTTTTAAATGAGACAAAAGAAACAAGAATATGTAGAGTCAGGATCACATAGACCAGAGATTTTAGTTTTGCTTTCAGCTGAAGTTGTGGTTTTTGAAGTTGAAGCTGTTGGATACAGCTCTCTCTCTGTTGCAAGATTCATTCTTTGTTTTTCCCTTCTCCTGGACTGGAGGAGATCACAAGAGAGGAAAATCTTATTTTGCTGAAATTGCCTTTGCCAAAAGGTGCATTTATGGGATATTGTTATATTGAAACCATTGAGGAGTAGTAGTTAAATAATATTTTACATATTTCAGTAGAGCTTATGTTATGCCATTTTTAAAAAAATTGTTTGTACTTTAACTGTGGTGTAACAATAAAGTGTGTTTTGCTTAAAGCCTAGTAATTTGATGAATCAAAATCACATCTGGAGTACAGTGCTTTTACATTTGCCTTTAAATAAGATAAAAGTTAGGGTCTAGGTCATCTCTTAACGTATTTTGAGTGGTTTGTTCTGGTCCATAACCATGACTAGGACAAATAAACGTGAGCATGAAGAGGTTTATTAAAGTGGCAAGGTTAAGGTCATACTTGCAGTCTGAGAGGTGCTGTCTTGCAAAGTGGTCACCTTGTCTCCATTGGTCTGCCCAACATAGAGCAGACTGCATTGTATATTTGGACTTCCAGAAAGCAATTGATATGGTGCACTAGTCAGGTTGGCTAACAAATTAGAAATATTTGGGATTGATAGGTCCTTGGCAGCATGGATTAGAAGTTAGTTAAAAGATGGGAAACAGAGGATAGGTATGGATTGACATTTCTTAGATTGGAGTTCAGTTGAAAGTGATGTTTCCCAGGGATCAGTGTTTGGACCCTTTCTTTTTCTGATTTATCCAATTGATTTGGAGATGGGTTTTGAGGCAAAATCTCTAAATTTACAGATGATACTAGGCTAGGGAGAAAATCGAAATGTGAGGATGGTGCTGAGCAACTTTACAGAGATGTTGACAAGTTGGCCAAATGGGCAGACACCTAGCAGATGAATTTCAATGCAGAGAAATGTGAGGTAATGGATATTGGTCAAAGAAACACAGAAACAATACAGGCTCAATGGTACAACTTTGGGGAGAGTACAGGAATAGATAAACCATGAGGGGCAAATGCATAATTCTCTGAAGGTGGCCAGGCAAGTTCAAACACTTGTTAAGATGGCTTGCAGCATCTTTGGGTTCATAAATGGAGGCATAGAGTATAATAGCAAGGAAGTGATGCTACACCTCAACAAATCATTGCTCAGACCACATTTGGAATAGTGTTTGGTTCTGGGCATTTTATTTAAGGAAGTACGTTAAAGCCCTGGAGACAATTCAAAGGGAATTTACAAAAATAATATCAGGAATGAAAGATTTTAGATACAAGTAAAAATTAGTGTGATTGGGGTTATTCTCCTTGGAACTGGGAAGATTAAGAGGTGACCTTATTGAGGTATTCAAAATTATGAACAATTTTGACAAGGTAAAGGAGGATATTCTGTTTCCACTAGTTGGTATGTTAGTAACTAGGAGGTCCTAATTTCAAGATTGTCAGTAAGACAGCTCGCAGTGAGATGAGGAGAAATGTCTTTTTCCAGAGAGTTGTTAGGATTTGGAATGCACTGTCTGGGAGAATGGTGGAAGCGGATTCCATAAGAAGTTTCAAAGAAAGAAGCTGGGTATATATTTGAAAGCAATGAATTTAGAGGGCTATGGAGCTAGGAATGGAGAGTGGGACTAACTGGATAACTCCTTCGGAGCCAGGCACAATGGGTCAAACTGTAAAATTCTATGATTCTATTTTCTCTATCATTGACAGCATATGTTCTGTGATTTAAAAGTTGGCTGATACACAAAGTCAGACAATTGAAATGATTCAGTGCACACCATTTCTTAATTTTCACCACACTCAATAGTTTAAAAAAAAATTGAAAGCCATTGTCTTTCATGTGAAGTTCAGATAGAGTCTTTAATAGGCTTGGTTAATATATAGCTTATCTCATGGATTCAGTACAAGTTGTAGCAATATTTACTTCTATTTTCATTGTGCTTTTAATGTGACAAAGTGAGAAACAAAAGCATGATAAATCTGAAGTTGTCTGTGAACCTCCCAAGGTGATAATAGGGCAGATGATCAATAGCTTGGCCAAAGTGTTTATTTCTAGGAAGTACCTCAAAGAAGGAAAATAAATTCAAGATGGAGATATTTAAGGAGGGGGTTGCAGAGTTTGACATCTGAAGGTACGGTCACCAATACTGGAACAATTAAAATGCAGAGATAGGAGTGCTACATGGTCTGAAGCCTCTCTGTAATGAAATTTAAACCCAGAATGTGAGAAGCAAGAGTGCCCCCAACTGAACCATGGCTGACAGTACTTTTGAAAATGTGTTGCTGGTTAAAGCACAGCAGGTTAGGCAGCATCCAAGGAATAGGAAATTCGACGTTTCGGGCATAAGCCCTTCATCAGGAATGAGGAGAGTGTGCCAAGCAGGCTAAGATAAAAGGTAGGGAGGAGGGACTTGTCGGAGGGGCGATGGAGATGTGATAGGTGGAAGGAGGTCAAGGTGAGGGTGATAGGCCGGAATGGGGTGGGGGCGGAGAGGTCAGGAAGAAGATTGCAGGTTAGGAGGGCGGTGCTGAGTTGAGGGAACCGACTGAGACAAGGTGGGGGGGGGGGGAAATGAGGAAACTGGAGAAATCTGAGTTCATTCCTTGTGGTTGGAGGGTTCCCAGGCGGAAGATGAGGCGCTCCTCCTCCAGCCGTCGTGTTGTTATGTTCTGCCGGTGGAGGAGTCCAAGGACCTGCATGTCCTCGGTGGAGTGGGAGGGAGACAGTACTTTTACCAATATCAATCTTTTACCCCCAAAAAAAGTTCCTTAAAAATGTTCTCCAGACTTGTTCTTGGCCAAATTCTTTTAGGTTTAGAAGAATGAGAGGAAAGGTAATTGAACTGTACTTTTTAAAGGGGCCTTTTTAATTCACTCATACTTCAAAATTATAGATTCATATTCTTACATTGTTTGGGATTACATCGGATGTAGATGTTGTTGACTGGGCCAAAATTTATTGCATGTGCCTAGTAGTTTAACAGGGTAGATATGACAAAAATATCTCTCTTAAATCAATAATCAAGAACAGTTTCAGAATCTCAGAAATAGGGTGTGCATTTCTAGGGATGTGATGACAAGGGATTCCTTTAGCCAATGGGCTATGAATCTTTCGAATTCTCTATTCTAGGGAGCAGTGCATACACCTAAATCATCAGTGGTTTCAAGACAGCACTTGAAACATTTTTGAGTATAAAAGCAATTACAAAATTAAAGCATATGGAGATGGTATGGAAAGTTGAATTGAATGCGGAACATGAGCCATAACTTTCTTGAATGTTAGAGCGGGCTTAATGGGCTAAATCGTCTATTCTCAATTTTATCACTTCAACATTCAAAAAGATGACTGCTTCATAAGCATTTAAGGAGAAATAACCAAACTCTCAGATTTATACTCCTGCAATATTACTTACTTCTTTTCTGGTATTGAGTTGAACTCTGAATGCCATTTAACATGTTAACACCACTGCAGTGCATCACCAGCACAGTGCTGACAGAGCCTTGTGGCATGCTGCAGAATCTCAGTGGATGGAAATATGTTACTGGGATTAAAGATTCATTCAAATGACCTGAAATATCTAGTGAAATGATACAGGGTTTGAAAGGTCGTGGTGGATACTTTTGTAAAATGAAGTTTATCACTGGAGTAAAACTGCTTCTAGTTTTCTGACCTGGATTGAACCCAGCAAAGACAAAAGAGATAGGATGGGAAGTATTTCAGTGATGGTCACAAAGGTTCTTCTATTAAGATCACAGGCCAAAGTCTAAGTTCAAGATGTTCTCCAGAATGTCTGAATTTTCTCTTAGGTGGTCCAGGGATGACAACTTCACTTTTAATAGCAAGATTTGCTTATTTTTCATCACAGGAAATAAGTTGAAAAATGAGAAATGGGTTATAGGAAAAAGACAGGACAGTGGAATTGAGGATTACCAGATCAGCCATGATCTCTCTGAATGGCAGAACTGACTTGATTGTCTGCTTCTGCTCAAACGACTTATAGTCTTATGGAAAAAAATACAGCTCTTCTCCCGAGTTCATCCCAGGATGAAAAATCATTAAATCTACTTCCCAAGCCATCAAAACAAATGCTACTTTAAAAATGATAACCCCCGGTATTGAAACTGCAGTTCAGTGATGGAGACAACAAATAGATCAAATGAGGGTCCAGGGATATTATTACACAGGAAAACTTCCTGCTGAATGTCATCTACCATTTCCCTTAGACCCCTAGCCAGTATTCTGCCATGGTAAGTATCACTTGAAAAGAAGCAAAGGTTATTGTCAGGGCATAGAATGCATTTTGTGTGGAAGTATTCTTTGTCCACTGTCAAAAGTGGCTCATTAATACCTCAGCCACTAAAGCTTAAAACAGATGGCAGGGTGACTGATCCTGCAGCAGTAAATGAAAGGCCCAACAAGACGGAATAGGAGAAAGTGAGGACTACAGAGCCAGAATGTGTGATGCTGCAAAAACACAGCACATCAGACAGCATCCGAGAAGCAGGAAAATCAATGTTTCAGGCATAAGCCTTTCATCAGGAATGTGATGGGGATAAGGGGGCTGAGAGATAAGGAGGAGGGTGGGGGTGAGGCTGGGGGAAGGTAGATGGGGGTGGTGGTGATAGATTGGAGGGGAGGGTGGAGCAAATAACTGATAAGGAAGCTGGACAGGTAGAGCAGTTCAAGAGGGCCGTGCTAAGTTGGAGTCCTTCCCATGCAAGGACTGCACAAAACACTACATAGGACAAACAGGAAGACAGCTAACAACCCGCATCCATGAACACCAACTGGCCACGAAACGACACGACCAGCTATCCCTAGTAGCCATACACTCAGATGACAAACAACATGAATTCGATTGGGACAACACCACTATAATAGGACAGGCCAAACAGAGAACAGCCAGGGAATTCCTAGAAGCATGGCACTCATCCATGAATTCAATCAACAGACACATCGACATAGACCCTATATACCGGCCACTGCAGCGAACAGCTACTGACAACCGGAAGCGGCAGATTCAAACCAGTATAAATGCCGGAGGAATCAGCACAGAAGTGCTTCACTGGAGGCTCCCAAGCACTGAAGATGTCACCTAGAAAGGGGACGAAACGTTTGCAAGAAAAACTCCCAGCTCGGCGAACAGAACCACAACAACGAGCACCCGAGCTACAAAACTTCTCACAAACTTTGAACTTTACCCTCAAACGAAGTAAGGTTCACAGGTCTATAATTACCAGGATTGTCTCTACTCCATTTCTTGAACAAGGGGACAACATTTGCTATCCTCCAGTCTTCTGGCACTATTCCTATAGATAATGACGACATAAAGATCAAAGCCAAAGGCTCGGTAATCTCCTCCCTGGCTTCCCAGAGAATCCTAAAATAAATCCCATCCAGTCCAGGGGACTTATCTATTTTTCACTTTCCAGAATTGCTAGCAACTTCTCCTTGTGAACCTCAATCCTGTCTAGTCTCAGAAAAAAAACAAGTCCCAACTTCTACTGAGAGCAATCAATCATTTTTTTTTGGTACTATTGTCGTGTGAAATGGGATAGACTCAAAACAGATGTAACAGCTCAAAAAAAACAGGCTGCTTGTTATTGATTTGATCACCATTTGCAGCACTGTGGCCCAATATATCTCAAATCCCTCTGATGAAGTCAGGTGGACAATTCTATTTCAATGAGCAGTGTTGAACCGTCATATCTGAAATAGCACCAGGCATATTGATATGATCCCGGGTGATGTTATTATTTGGTCAGAGAGATCCCAGTTGGAAATCTAGCTAGATAGTTTTTTTTTGTGTAAAAAGGTAATCCTTCAGTGGAACACAAGAAAGCAATGTTGCAGGAATGCTTTTTAAAAAAGCAGAATTTAATTATATAAATTGAAAAGATGATAAAATAGAATCAACCAAATTATTCCTATGTGTTACAACTTGAACGATTTCACAAAAATGATAAAATGCAATTCCAACTAACCAATATCATTGCTTTATAGCATTCAAGAATCAGAAAGAAATTCCTTCTCTATCACATTTATCAGTATCACTTAACTGTTCTTTCTCAATCCTAATCTTGAGAGTTTGAGAATCTTTTTTCTTTATTAGTCACATAACTGAGCTAAAATTGTTTTTAGCTCCAAATAACCACTTCAAGCTTCTAACCATACACTTCTGGTCTGAAGATTTTAGTTAAAACCCTTACAGTGAAATTATCCATTTCCTAACTTTTTGGAGCCAATACCATTCTCAAGGAAAAAATGTTATTCATAGTCCATTCTTCTAAAACTCTTCTAAACGAAACAAGCTAATTCTTTCTTGGCTGGCTGAAAGAAGACAGAGGGTTATGGTTGATGGGAAATGTTCATCCTGAAGTTCAGTTACTAGTGGTATACCACAAAGATCTATTTTGGGGCCATTGCTATTTGTCATTTTTATAAATGACCTGGATGAGTGTTCAGGAGGATGTGTTAGTAAATTTGCAGATGACAATGTTTTCTCTGTCGAATCACAAAGCTCTAACAATACTAACAAATCTCTCATTATCCCAGGAAAACACTCTTGCTTTCCCTATTATATGCGCTGGCTTAAAAAAAACATGGCTCCAAAAATATTGATGAGCTAATTGTTAAACTCTCTCATGCACAGACCTAAACCCACATACCATCAGTTCAAACACTGAACTCTAAATTAAATGATATTATAATAAATGACATATCTTACATCACAATATCAGAGAATGAAATGCAAATCTCATGAAAATACAATGGGAATAGTCTGAGATTGTCAAGGTTAATCAGTCCTACAACAAACATATCAGGTCAAGGGTCCTTTACATCTCGTTGTAATTAATGCTGGATCATTAACTGACTAACAAGAATAGATGGTTTCATGCACATCTACATTTGCAATGCTAGTGGAACTAGTACATAAGATAAAAGACAAACAGAACAAGTGTTCATGACTATCATGAACCAGAAGTGCTGAGAGAATGACCTTTCTCAGCTGTTCATTAAGAAACAGCTGGATTCTTAGAAAAGTAAAGATTCATGACTACAATAGCACCTCAAATATGTTGGTGAATTCCTGCACTTAAGAAACAGCTGTGCCCATGGGACGAGCTGTTTTAATATAGCAAGTATTACCACTTCTCAGGTAATTACACATATATGTACACAAAACTGAATCCCAGACGCGATGATGGTGACCATGGCTTTCCTAACACTGAGGGAAGACTTGATTGCACCAAGAAACCCTTGGAAAATTGAACTTAAGGGCCAAATCTTGTAGAAAAGGGGAAGATATTTTGTCTGGATTTTTAAGAACTTCATCTTGCTTTTGATTAACTTGATGGCTCATGATAAACCAAATTGCTGTGACTTACATAGCTGATGTTGAATAATGCCTTAAACACAATAGCTAACCACTACTTATTCAAATATGAATGTCAAGACAGTTAATGCCGGTTTAGCTTGATACACCATATCCCCTTGATTTGAACTACATCTTTTCTGCAACTTAGTGAAAAAAAAGGTCTCCAACTTAATGCAAAAAATGCGAGTCTTTGCATATTCTCCAATTCCACCACATTGGCAGCCCCTTAGTTGCCTTTTAGTTGTAATCTGTACAATAATATTTTTAATATTAAATTTGTATAAAAGAATATATTTTGAACCATGTTTTGAATTAAAATATTGCCTCTCTCACAGCAATGGCATAGGGCATAGACAAAGTGGAACAGTACTGCCCCACTGAGGCAGCAGAGAGACAATCAAGGCAACAAATGGAAGATCACAGCAAAGTGATGTGCAAATATTATTGTAAAATGACTAAGGAAAATAATGTTGAGTCTTTTTATAAATTGTGCAGGAACTATAGCTGCAATTTTTCCTTTGTGACAAGTAAATTAACTCAGCATGTGTGGGTTCATTGTTTCTTCAAATATACCACATAAACAAAATACAGGTCTCCATTTCTTCTTTTGAGTTTTAAGAGTATTGCTGCAAAAGATCTTTAGGTAACATCAATTAGTTAACAGAGCCTGTTGTGACACATCATTTATACAATGCACTGGCCAAGAGACATACATATAAACCAACACCAATATGTAATAGTTAAAGCTAATGTAAAAGCCACAACACCGAGATCAGCAACAATGGCAAAGGTAGAAACAAAGGATGTGTTTAACAAGTCAAATTGAATTATTTGGATGAAAGTAATATATGCTAGTAGAATATATATTAACTGAAATATTGTGGCATGCATGGACATAGTCCACATAGACAACAAATTGGTTAGTGTCCGAATCATACACACATATTTTAAAAGTAAATACGGGTCATTCTCCTACATATGTGTTTTGTCAATGCTAATTCACTGCAACGCAATTAACAAATTGGGGGCATTGTTTCTAAAGTGTGAATTTTTAAAACATGCATGGGCTGTAATGTAATTACATCACCAACACTTTAAGCGCTGTTTCTAAAACACAATTTTTCTATAATATAGCATTGCACAAGAATTCAACCATTGCATTATAGAAGGACTGACTATATTAACAAATATCGAAAACAAAAAAAAATTATTATGTGAAGCCCAGGAAGTGCAACAGATTCCCTAAATTTATGTTATGTAGGGGATTTGCTGTTTGATCACTGTAATATTTCTCTCAGTCAGTGGAAAAAAATAATTACTTGTCCGTTTCTTCTTTCTTGTCAGGAAGAATTCCCCACAGAGATCATGTACTGACATGGGTTGAAAGCAGCGATTCTGAAAATAATTTCCCTATCTCATTTAAAAGATCAGTGATTTTATTGCTTTGTCGCAGTAGAGTGGGCCACATGCTTCAAATTTCTGTGTTTTCATTCTGTACAGTACCTCTATGATCCAAAAGGTTTTTGTTTAGTTTCTAACAATAGTTGGAGTGAATTAGGCTAGGCCACTACTACAATGCTGAAAGGAAAGCAACTGGCACTAGTGTATACAGAGAAATATAAATTGGACCGGAACCCTTTTGAGTACTTCTGATTCATAACAAAACCTTGCATTAGTTGCACACATGATGACCTTGATCTTTACTGAATGGAAATTAGTTGGCATTCCTCTAAAAATTGTGGATGATCACAATTTCAGCCCCATAGATTTTACTCCCAACCCGAAAATGATCAATTATGGAGAAAGACAAATCCTAGCTCTTCACAATTTTCATGATATGGGCCAAGCTTTTAAAGAGTTAAGGTTCCTGGCACCTCAGAGATGTCATGTACCATAGTCTGTATAAGGGCACCTTTTTACTGGCAAACATAAAGAAGTTGCTCTGATACCCCATACCAGGATATGTCCCACTCCCCAACCCCTTCATGGCCCTACATCCCCCCAAAGGGAAAAGAAGGATTGCATAGACTGGAGTATCAGATTCAAAAAGTGTGGCATTGGAAAAGCACAGTAGGTCAGGCAGCATCCGAGGAGCAGGGCAGTCAACGTTTCGCGCATACCCCTGATGAAGAGTTTATGCCTGAAACATTAACTCTCCTTCTCCTCAGTTGTGGCCTGACCTGCTGTGGTTTTCCAATGCCACACTTTTCATCTCATTTTCCCTACGCAAAGCAATAGCCCTACCATGTTCACAGATTCACAGATATAGAAACAATGCACCCTATCGTGACAACAGAACTTTTTTAAAAAAAAGTTATTCAATCATAATTTATACTATTCCTTTTACTCGAGATATTAAACTGGCCTTTGATACAGATATGTTAAAGTATCAACAGCAAAAATTGCAGTAACTTGAAACCACCATTTTGTGTAAATAAATATTGTAGAATTGACAAAAGAGATCAGAGAACCGGAGCTGTCTCTTGAACAATGTTTTTCCTGGGGTCCAGCTGTTGAACAAGTACATTTATTTTTGGCCAAGTTTAATTATGATTTCCATTTGGATATGTAAAATATTGATCGATTGAACTTGGTCTAATTTCTTTGCAGTTCAGAGAATGAATAATGAGCTGATAGGAACAGGATTTTACAGGGTTGATGTTGAGTTAAAACAAAAATCTCCTGACTGGAGAATCTTAAACCTTGTGGTCACTGTCATATAAGAAGAGAACTTAAACATTTAGGAGTTGAAGAGAAAGCTCTTCACTTAGAGGTTACGAATCTTTGAAACTTCCTGTTCCACAATGCTGTGGGTACTCAGTTGCAGAGTCCATTTGAGACAGAAATTGTTAGGTTTGAGTACAAATTAAATTAAGGGGAAACTGTGTAGAAAAGTGGAGCTCACATTTAAGATCGAGAATTATATTATTGTATGCTGAATTAGGCTTAATAGTCTACTCCTATTCCTGGTTCTTCTATTCTTATGTTCTAAATTCCAATGAAAAACTCAATTCATGCTAGCAATCCATTGGTCTCCAATTGTCCCTCAAGCTTGGACTGAAGTTATACTGACACTTTCTGCACTCAGAAACTTTACACTAATGGTCTGTTGGCATTGCTAATTATAGCAATTCTCACCATGAAAACACTTTAAGGATTTTGTAGCTGGCAGTTATTTCAATAGCTTGGTTATGGATGCACTCATATTTTTGGCATTGAATGAATGAATTTATGCCATCATCACAGAAATAGCTGACATGGGAAACTCAGGATGTTACAGTACTAGAAAACTTTCAATATAATTCTCCCCCGCTCCAAAAAGAGCACAGCCATGCTCTACTAACGTCACTTTTCACTCTCAGTAAATACTGAATGACAATCATTACTCACTGTTTTGACTACTTTGGAATTTATCCATCATTGATATGCGTACTACCTTTTGTTTCAAATATATCTCATGCCAACATCCCATCAATTTGCATCATTTGCTACCCAAAGTGTTCTTTCCAGTTCTGCACAACATAGAAACAATTAATAAGAAGACTTTTTACAAGTTCCCTCTTGATCCATCATGCAAGAAATACATGCAGATGCGAGTAGGTGAGATATACTGAAGATCTCCAACTATCATGTTGTGATATTTAACTTGGGTCCCACAGCATGAATATATGATATGTATCAAAGATTACTGAAGAATTGAATTATTAAAGCATTTGTTATTTTCACATGTATACTGCAATCATAAGCATTTGCATGTCTGGGTTCAAGCAAAACATATCATGATGCAAGAGGACTGAGCTCAGTAGGATAGAGCCACCCTGGAATGGCTTATGCCTGAAACATCAATTCTCCTGCTCCTCAGATGCTGCCTGACCGGCTGTCCTTTTCCAGCACCATGCTCTTGATTCTGATCTCCAGCATCTACAGTCCTCACTTTGTTCAAACTCAATATTGTGTGTAATATTGCTCTATTTAGCCTCAGGATTAACTGAGTTTTAACAGAAAGGAATCTTAAATGTTTGTTTTAAAACGTTTAAGAAATATAGGGCACTTTTGAAGAGCAGAAACTCGTGAAAATGAGTTTCAAGATGGTGAACATCAAAAAGGAAAAAAAGTTGGTTCTCATGTAATCTCGTGTGACCAGTTTTTCAAAGTTAAATAATTCTAGTGATGTTGTTGTATATTAATATGGATTTGTGTATTAGGTAGTGAGTATTTGAATCTGAGCAGAGTAGGTTCTATTGTAAAATTATAAAGCTGAAAACAATTAAGCTTAAAACAAAATATCTTGCATGAAGGATCAAAATTTGCAGTTCCTTTAGTGCACATTCATCAAAATAAAAACACTTCTTTTTGCACACTCCATTCTCATAATTGAGACTAAAGTATTATTTTTAAATTATCCTGATTTTGAGGCAGCTAAGATTTGGCTAATTTATTAAGTACTTATAATCATAATCAAGACAATTTGCATAGTGTCTGCTCTTTGTTACAGTTTCATTAAATACTTCAATATTTTCCGATTCATGGATAAGAGGGCAAGCCTTCATTTCACACAATATTTTCAAATTGTTATTATGAACATTTTAGGCAAGTATCCATGTATTTTAAACAACTAACAAAAAGAATCAACATAAGTGCCATAATAATAGTGGCTAAATGCACTCTTGTATGAGACAGGGAAAATACACCTCCTCCAATCATGTTCTACTTCAAACATAATGAAGAAAGCACCTTTTTAATAAAAACACTGAGAGCTGTTTCTGTAAAATATCTAATTAATGTAATTCTGTATAACAATACTTCACTGTGTTAAAAGAAATACATTGGTGTTAAAATAGCTAAATAACTGGGCATAGCCACAATACACCATTTCATTCAGTAACAAAGTTAGCCATGAAATAACCATGCAAATTTATCTTTTCTGTGATCTTCGGTTTTTAAGGCTGACTCATTTTGGTTGCCTTCCCAAGCAGATCATGTACTCAAAGCTAAATTGCATTTTTCATCAGTTCTTGCATTCACTTCAATTTCAAGAGAGAATTCTAATGTTGGGTGATATTACAGATAAAGGCCACATGCTACCAACATTTTTGAGTAATTTTGACCAGGAACAGTCACCATACTGTACTAAGTCACAGATATTCATAACTTTGATGTGCCATTACTAGACAAGAGAATCTGTTGTATCATTATTGTTGCTTTTCATAGGGATTCGCTATGAATGGAGAATGAGGAGGAAAGAAGAAGAATGAAATAATAGTTCGAATTGCTAATTCTAACATTTATTTTTACAACTAGTGTCACTCCGCTGTCTGATGAGCAATAAACTTTTACAAGAACCAAATTTCTACAATTCTGTCCCGTATTATAGTGAATTATCATGACTGCCAAAAATATTTTTATCTCTCAAATAAGGCAACAACCACCAGAGCTCACAGATTACAATCTAATTGAATAACGAAGAGTGAGAGAAATAGAATTAGCCTGTTCAAATAAGAATTAATTGCTGCTTACCTGAGAAACCTGCTTAAAACAGATAACTAAATTCCTTTCTATATATTAATAAATATGAATCAAATTCAGCACAGTAACCGAGCTGTGCAAAGTAACAAACTTGCCTTTCTTCTGTTCAGCTTCATTATAATTCCGTTTCGGTAAAAGACAGTAACAGAACTCTGCTTCAAGTTCATTGAACAATAGCTTACGATTCTGTCCAAGTATTTCTGATTTCTGTAAAAGTAAAAGTGAAATACTCAGTTAAGAAAAAGGGAAATGCATTAAACATAAAAATCATGAAGCCTTACAATGAGAGTTCATACACACTTGCAATCGCTGACAATATTTCAAAGACAGACATCAGAAATTGAATCAAGTTGATGAAAAATATTTTCATTGCAGAATATTCTCTCATCAGGATACAAACCATCAGCCATTAAATTTTAGTCTTCTTTATGAAAAATTAATTATTTTGCATGGTTAATTAGAACAAACCAAGAATAGTGAAATGCAATTTCAAATTTATAAAACCATACAGTCAAAAAAAAGGTAACTATGTCTATAGCAAATGCTGTTAAAATACAAATATTAAACTATTCATCAGATCAACTGGACCTCAGAAAAAATCAGTTACAAAGCAAGTACAAGGAAACATATTGCAAATTATAGGTAGGTTAGGATAACATGGCACACTATTAATACTACTGCTCTAGCAACATGAGTTCGAATCCTACCATCGTAGATGCTGAAACTTGAATTCAATTAGTAACTCTGGAACTAATAGTTGGTCTAATGGCTGTGAAACTATTGTCGATAATTACAAAAGTTATCACTGGGGAAGGAAATATACCACCCTTACCAGGTCTGGAATACATGTACCTCCAGACCTACAGCAATCTGCTTTATTCTTATTTTCCCTCTGAAATAGCTTAGTGAGCCATTCAGATCTATCAAGCTGCATCAAACTATAAAGAAAGCAATGAAAACTGATGGACTATCATGTAACTAGCAAGTACTGGAAATGACATGGTAAACCAGGCCTTGTTAATCATGCAAAGTCTACATTAACAAATGACAGCTAGTACCAAAAGTGGGAGTACTATTCCACAGAGAAGTCAAGTGACACCTTGTCACAGTCTTACTCACAAAATCAGCCAATGTCCGAGACACCACCATTACCATCCCTGGGAATGTCCTGTCCCAACTGTGGGTCTGAACCACCAGAGGTGGTGACAAGGTTGTTTCCATTTGGGAAAGTGCTACCCTGGGAGTTTGCAATACTAACTCTGGAACCTGTGAAGTTGGTGGGATGTCAGGTCAAACATTGTCAAAGAAACCACTGCTGAATGTCACCTACCAACTCTGACTTCCTCCTCTCCCTTATCCTATCCCCTCATCGAATGGATTATTATATCTCAGTGTAGAGCAGCATCTGAAGGAAGCACTGAGTGCTGAGAGGTTACAGAATGGACTCTGATAGGTGACTTGAAATCCATCCACTAAGAATGTCTTGGTAGTATCACTACAGACCAAGATGGTTGACTTAGTGAAAGGAATGAATATACTTGACTTCCTACTCACCTGTCCACCCATCACAGTTACATCTATCCATGGCAATACTGGTAGGATTGACCACTGTACAGTACTTGTGGAGACAACGTCTTGGATTAGATTGAGGATTCGGAGGGTAATCTGTGCTATGAGAACTAAATGGGCAGATTTCAAACAGATCAAACATCAAGTCATTATTATATATCTATGAGTGGCCATGGACATCAGGTACAGCAGAATTATATTCCATAAGACCATAAGACATAGGAGTGGAAGTAAGGCCATTCAGCCCATTGAGTCCACTCCGCCATTCAATCATGGCTGATGGGCATTTCAACTCCACTTTCCAGCGTTCTCCCCGTAGCCCTTAATTCCTCGAGACAACAAGAATCTATCAATCTCTGCCTTGAAGACATTTAGCGTCCTGGCCTCCACTGCACCTTGTGGCAATGAATTAATCAATCACAATCTGTAACACTTGACCTTGCTCATCTCCCATTCTGTCATTACCATAAAGCTGGGGTTTCAGCCTGACCTCAAAACAATAGTTAAATCACAGATAGAATACTGTGCATAGTTCTGTATGCCACACTGCCGGAAGGATGCGATTGCATTGGAAATGGTGCAAAGGAGATTCACTGGAATGTTACCTGAGATGAAGAATATCAGTTATGAGGAGTGACTTTGGGTCTGTTTTCCTTGAAGTAGAGAAAGCTGAGGGGGTATTTGATTGAGGTATATGAAATTATGACAGGCACAGTCAGGGTAGATCGTGGGAATCATTTCCCTATGGCAGACATGTCTGAGATCAGACAGCACAAGCTTAAGTTGAGGAGTAACTGGTTTAAATGAGATCTGAGAAAATCTTTTTCACCCAGGGGGTCGTACAAATATGGAACCTACTGCCTGAGAAGGTGGTGGGACAGGTATTCTTGCAACATTTCCAGAGCATCTGGATGAGCACCTAAAATGTCAAGGCATAGGAGGCTGTGGACTAAATGCAGGTAAATGGGATTAGGGATGTAGATCAGCGTTTGTTGGTCAGCACAAGCATGGTGGGCTGAAGGACCTGCTTCTATTCTGTCTAACTCTATGACAAACAAGAGTTTAACACAGCATGCCTGGAGCAGCACCAAGGTGACCAAAAAAATGAGGTGTCCGTCCGGTGAAGCTACTGCACCAGATTATTTAACGTCAAACAACAGAGCAGCATATGAACAACAGGAATCAGATATCTCAACTGAAAAATGTGATCTAAAAACTGCATTCTTGCTACGTCTGGTCTTCAATTACTAATAGGGGAAGTAATCTCTGTAACTACTCCCATCCTCGACAATGGGGCAGCCCAGCACAACTGTGCAAAAGTTATGAATTTGCATCTGTACTTGCATGCATCTTCAGCAGAGTGGACGATCCATCTCGGCCTCATCCTATGGTTCCTAATATCACAGATACCTGTCTTCAATGCTGCACATGATATCAACAAATACTAGAGCACTGGAAATTGTAAAGTCTATAGTTTCTGACTACATTAATACTATAGCACTGAAGATATGTGTTCTAGGACCAGTCACACCCATATCCAAGCTATTGCAGTACAGCTACAGTACTAGCACTTACCAGCAAGTGGAAAATTGACCAGGTTTATCCTCTCCATAGAGAGCAAGCTAAGAGTCTACTCTCAGCAATTATCACCAAATTGTTGGTAAAACCGAATAAGTCTGGCAGCATCTGTAGAAAGAAAGCAGAGTTAATGTTTTGAGCCCAATGACTCTTCATGAGAACAAGACTCAAGTCATTGGACTTAAAACGTTAACTCTGCTTTCTTCCCTCTAATGCTGACAGATCTGCTGAGTTTCATCAGCAATTTCTGTTTATGTTACAAATCTTCAGCATCTCCAGTTCTTTGTTTTACCTTATCTCAATGTGGCAGTTAGAAATAAAGAGGAAATGCAAGAGCATGTGAAGGGTGGATAAGGTTTATCAAACTGTAAAGCTGTGAAGAGTTTATTTTTTAAACTGCATTGACTCAATGGGATGGTTTAGGAAAAAGTAAAGGTCTGGCAATTTAAATAACCTCATCATTTAATGTGGGAACCATTTACCTGATCAGCAAATATTAGATCTGTCAGACATGGGAATTTCCAAATATTGAAAAAAGTCTACAGTGTCTCCCAATTCCATAAAAACTAGCTGTATAATGCATTAGCATTAATAATTAATTCATATTAAAAGTTTGAGACAGCACGGTGGCTCAGTGGTTAGCACTGCTGCCTCACAATGCCAGGCACTCAGGTTTGATTCTCTCGTAGGTGACTCTCAGTATGTAGTTTGCATATGCTCCCCATGTCTACATGGGTTTGCTCTGGGTGCTATCCTCTCACAGTCCAAAGATGTGCAGGTTAGATGGATTGGCCATGCTAAATTGCCCATAATGTTCATGGATGCATAGGCTAGGTGCATTAGCCATGAGAAATGCAGGGTTGCAGGGAAAGGGCAGGAGTATTGTGCCTGGGTGGCATGCTCTTTGGAGAATTGGTAAGGACTCGATGGGCTGAATGGCTTGCTTCCACACTGTAGGGATTCTATGATTCACAAAAAGAACAATCATTCTCATGGAACAATTGACTGACAACAGAGCGGAGATAATTTTTTTCTAGATTTAAAATAAGGATTTCAAAATAATTGGTTACTCCAATATATGGGAAGACATATCAAGGCATGGGGGTGACATGACATTTAGCCCTTTAGTTTCAATGAGCTAGTATGGGCCTTGTCTATAAGCCAATTTATGAGCACATGGTTGTTCATTCCAATTCACAAATAGCACGACTGAGTTTACAAACATTCAAATGCCATTGTTCAGAAGCAATAGTTTTTGATGGAAATGACTGAATGCAAACTGTCAAGTACCTATTAAATGTCTGACCTAGCTCTATACCAAACTATTGTGGGCAGTCAGGTCAGTTACAAAAGCAAAAAAGGTATTATTAAGCTCCAGTTGCTGAGAAGCAAATACAATGATTGGTTGATGTTCACTTGAGCTAATTCAGACTTGGTAGCCAAGATGATTACATCAATTTGCCACAATAAAAAAAATAGATTGGCAGTGAACAAGTGTGCTAAAAGTTCATAAGCTGAAGCAAACAAATTGGAAACTTAACTTTACCAAATATCAACCCACAACAGAAATTAATGCAGGATAATTGAACATTCTGCCTTTCATTAAATGAAGAACATTCATAGCAATATCCTGTGATCTACAGACAAAAGATAATTAATCTAAACACAGCAGCAGGGCTCCTTTTCTTCAAAGTAAGTCTTCAGTACACAAGAATAACTGAGAAAATCATTATTTCAAAACTAAGCAATCATACTTAAAGAGAAATCCAAAGAGATGGCTATGACTTGTTAAGTGTAAAGATCATAAGAAATAGAAATAGTAGACCTTTCCAACCTACTCTGCCATTTAAGCTCATCTATGATCTTTTTTGGAGACACAACATCATTTTTATTCCTGCACCCTGAAAACTTGAGCCTCATGTAAATCTACAATCTAACTCAGCCTTGAATGTATTCAATGTCGCAGCCTCCATTGCTTTCTGTGACAGAACATTCCACACACTAACAACCTATTGGGAGAACCTAATCCTTATCTTATCTGGGATTCCCGTTTTTTTTAAAACTCTGCCTCCTAATTCTATACTTTCCCAATATCAGTTATATCAAGTCCTCTCAGAATCTTACACATTTCAGTGTGATCACCTGTCTTTGAATTTTGAAGTGAATAATTAATGGATAATCAATCCAAACAATCCCCACAGAACAATGTCTTGAATCAAATCAAAAGCAAAATACTGCAGATACTAGAATTTTCAAAGAACACAGAGAATACTGGAGAAACTCAATAGAACTGGCAGCATCTGTGGTGAAAGTGAGCACTGCAAGTGCTGGAGATTAGAGTCAAGAGTGTGGTACTGGAAAAGCAGAGCAGGTCAGGCAGTATCCCAGGAGAAGGAAGGGCTTTTGCCTGAAACGTCATCTCTGTACGGAGAAAGAACGTCAACATTTTTTGATACTTCTTCAGAATTGAAGAAAATATACATCAACAACCTGCTCACATGACATATTTTTATCTCTTTATAGAACCTATGCATTTCCTTCAGAACTTGACTTTCTATCAATCTTTGTGTCATTGGTAAATGGAGATATGATACATTCTACCCTTCGTCTGACTTACTAACATAGCTTTTACATAGATTAAGGCCAAGCACTAGGCCCTGTGACACTCCATTAGTTGTAGTTTGCCAAATTGAAAGCAATCCATTAATCCTAACTCTCTCCTTCCTGTTGGCTAATTCATCTTCTATGTTAACATTAATATAACAAGCCCTTTTCTGTGTCAAAAATTTTAATTGTCAGCTTATTGAATACCTTCTAAGAATCCAATAGCACATCATCTACTGGTTCCCCATTATTTACCCTGGTTGTTACTTCTTCAAAATAACTTCTTCAAAATAATTAGTCAATTACAATTTTGCCTTTCACTAAATCATGTTGACATTTTCTGATTTGCACAATGGTTTTTTAAGTGTCCTACTGTACTTCTTAATAATGAATTCAAGCATGTTAATAGATGTTAGGTGGACTGCTCTAGATTTTCCATTTTCCTGTCTCCCCCTTCTCAAAGAGCTCTCATATATGCATTTTCCCAACTTGTTCTAACTTTTCCAGAATCCAGGGAATTTTAGAAGATTACAGTCAGTTCATCCACTATCTCTGCCTATCACCATCTCTGTCTCTCACTATCTCTTCTATTGAGACTCCAGGCTGCAAGCCTTCAGTTCTAGACCACTTGCCAGCAGCTATTTCCCATACTTTTCCCAATGTCTTTTTCTAGAAATCATGATCTTTTGAAGTTTTCCCTTCCTTTATCCTCTTCAAACATTTTCATGTCTTGAGACATTTTTATGTCTTTTATAGGGTATGTTTGAACAAGTAAATTTTATCACACTTCTTACACTTTCTGGTTTTCCATGATTAATTCCACAGTCTTGCCCTCTAATGGACCAATACTCACTTTAGCTCCTCTTTTACTCTGTCCATATTTGTAGAAAGACATGTAGAAATTGCATCTACAGTTCTAGTTAGTTACTCTAATACTCAAATTTCTCTTTCCTTGCATGTTATAATGACCTTTGATGGTTTCTACTATTTGCCCAAGCTTCTGACCAAATAATAATCTTCATAGTATTGAGACTGGTTTCTGTCAGTTTGGTATTATTCTTAAACAAAAACAAAAATTACTAGTGAAACAAAGCAGATTTGGCAGCCACTGTAGGAGGAAAGCAGATTTATGCTTTGAGTCTGGGTTCTGATGAAAAATCATTGGACTTGAACCATTAACTCTGCTTTCTTCCCAAAGCAATTTCTGTTTTTGTTTCAGATCTCTAGCACTTACAGTTCTTTGTTGTTTTATTGCACTATTCTTAACTTCCTTAAATGGGTCGTTGCTGTTATAGACAGTCTTTCTTTCTCAATTGAAAGGTACAAACTTAGCATCATCCAACTCTGTCCCTTCCTAAGATTAAGTTATCCTTCGAAGTCAACTAGGGATGGACCATAAATACCGGTTCAGTCAGTGATGGCGACATCCTAAATTTAAAAGGATTACAAATGTTTATCTATGTTATAACTTGACTACCTCAAAACATATCTTGTTGCACTTTTGATGAGATCCTCATTAATGTAAGATGCAACCAAACCTTTACTACCCATTTTTTAAAACTCTCACCAACTCCTGTCCCAGTATCACTCCTTTGAGAACTGGTGTTCACTGGATCCTGATTTGGCACAGCTAATTTTCTTATCCTTATTTTGCTTTTCTATTTCCCAAGTACTTATGCCTCCCACTCTCGTAATAAAGTGTTACCAACCTGACACAGTGGCAAATTTGTCCTGCTTCACAGACAGGCTACAGCAGCAGAAGTCTCTAGATTATCAGACTGCTTTGGGTGGCCATTCACTACTGAATAAGTAGAAGCTTCCATCAATTAAATCTTGACCATACGAATGCCAAGATCTTTTGTTTCTAACACAAACTCTGATACTTAACCATGGATTTGAATCCTCTCACTGACTTTCTGTTCTTTTGTTAACCTATTGTTTCCATCGTTTCTGCCACTCTGACCTTATTTTTTCTTATCTTGACTATTTTGTTCCACTTATTCAGTCTCTTTCCACTTATATTTGTGATTTTTCTGATGCTTTACATCAGTTCCACAATTTCCAGTTTTCTGGCCCTAGCCACCACCTGTTTGCCTTGGATGTACAATCCTTCTACATGGAGTCATATATCGTGGAAGCAGACCCTTCAGTCCAACCAGTCCATGCCAGTTATAGTTCCAAGCGAAACTGATTGCACATCGATCATATCTCTCCAAACATTTCTTATTCATGTACTTGTCCAAATGTCTTTTAAACATTGTAACTGTGCCCACATTCACCATGTCTTCTTGAGGTTCATCAAACACAAACCATTGTCTGTGTAAAATGTCTATTCATATCTATTCATACACATGCCCATTCTCCAGCTGAATGGTTGGAAGGAAATCTGCTTCTTCCTTTAAAGGATACCTCGTCACCCCCTACTCTCCTTCACCTAACCAAGCTTGTTCTTTCTTTGAACAATTCCTCCTTTAACTCATCTCACTTTCTCCAAGTCAAAAGTGTGGCTGTGATCACATGCATGGGCCCCAGACATGTTTATCTGTTCGTAGAGTTTGTGAAACATGCTTTGTTCCAGTCTTACTGGGAGCCTTGATCTACAAATCCTTCTCTAAATATATCAATGATGTATTTGATGTTGCTAGTGAGGAAAAAGAACTGATGGAAAGTGATAAACTTGAAGACTGAAAAATTGCCATGGTCCAATCATCTACATTCTAGACTGTTTAAGGAAGCTGGTTTAGAAATAATTTAAAATAATAAAGATGGTCATCTTTCAAGACTCTAAAAACAGCGAAACTGTTGCTATGGATTGTTGGATAGTTAATGTAAAAAAGAGGGTAAAGAGAAAATAGGGCATTATACACCAGTTAGCTTGACATTGTTAGTGGGGAAAATGCTGAAGTCCATTATAAAATAGCAGAGCACTTGAAAAAATGTACAGGATCGGACAGTCAACATGGATTTATGAAAGGGAAATCATGCATGGGAAACCTACTAGAATTTTGCAAGGATGTCACTTGTAGAGTTGATAAGCAGCGACAGTGGATGTGGTTTGTTTGGACAGTTTTTGATGAGGTCCCACAAAAGAGATTAGCACACTGCATTAAACCGAATGGGATTGAGGGCAGTGTACTGACAATGAATAGAGAGTCAATTGGTAAACAGAGAACAAATAGGAGAAACAGAGGGGCCTTTTCTAAGTGGCAAGCAGTGACTCGTGGAGTACCGCAGAGATCAGTGCTAGAACCTCAGCTATTCACAACATAGATGAGGGAATATATTTTAAGACTGCTTTCAACATTCCTCTGGTTTTGAGTGTTGTTCTGTCTACATAATGTAGTATGGTGTTAGATATTTCATGCATACTCCTGTCAATAGTTTACTTCTCTTCAACCAAGGGATGATTTCAGGTATGACAATAACAGTCACCCTAGTGGAAAGTTTGAAATTAGTTGGATGATTGTAAATGATCTCTACTATATCTGGTTGAGTTGGGTTAACTATTATCCCAAGCAATAGTTGAGCTGCATCTTCCAAAGGTGGCATCATATATTGATCCGTGTTCTAAGGAATGTATGTCGAGGTAGTCTCCCAAAGATATTATGTTGTAGGGCGTTGACCTCTTTATGCAAGTAGGCTTTACTAATTTTGTGGTTCAGAACTTGCATTTTCCCTGGAAATATCAATTTCTCATAAAAGTAGCAGTGGTGTTGTAAAGCTGGACATTGTTTCAGGTTTTTGTTTTAACTCCACTCTGGAATAGTGAATTCTAACATTAAACAATTTCAGACTTTTTGTGTTATATAATTATTGAATCAGAGTTTTTTGCTGTTGGTGAGATGGTGAGACAAGTATTAGGTTTCCATGTGGAGACTCACACTTTACCAGTGAGCAAACCAAATGGGGATGACCAGGATAACAGTAGAGGGTATCCATGGGAAGTTATAGCAATGTCTAAGCTTCATCAGTTGGAGGTAGATGGTAAACATTAGGAACTGTGAATGTGATATTCCTGGAGCAGCAAAAAAATTTCTTGAAGTATTAATAGGCTTTCCAGCTGTACTGTGTCTGCTTGCCAATAGACTGGAAAAGTTCCAGGCAGAAACATTTGTTAATGCTGGTGCATAAGCTCACTAATGTTTCACCTTACCTTCTCCTCCTCCTCAGTTATCTCAAGTTGGCTCTGCTCTGCAAACAACAATTGCTGGTGATCACAGCGGGTCGAACAGCATCCATGGAGAGACAGCAAGCTAACGTTTTGAGTCTGGATGACTCATAGTCAGAGCTTTAAGTTAGCTTGCTCGCTCTCCATGGATGCTGTCAGACCCACTGTGATCACCAGCATCTGTTATTTTTTTAGCAGAGATACCAACATCTGCAGAAACTTGTTCCTACATTTTGTTTAGTTGTCTGTATAGGCTCTGTCTTTTGTTCCCTCAGCTGGTCCAAATCATGCAACATCATATGTCGTGCAGGACATGAGAACTAGTTTGGAAACTCTGGCTAGTGTATATCGAAGTAAGTCTTAAGACTTATCCAGGCACTTTGATTCATCTCTTCTCTGACTTCTTTAATAACACATCTAGTTACTGTTTGGCTCTCATTTTTTGTTTTTTGTTGGTTTTTCTCGGTGCAGTTATCTGTATATTTCAAATGTCATTCCCTAGTCCCCAAGCAGTCAGTTGCCAAGTCTGCTTTGTGGTGTGTAGAGATCAAGGACAGGTGAAAATATTATGGACACCTTCCAGGAATTGTGTTGATGAACACTCTTCAGTGATCTTAATACCCACATTCTATTCACTTATAGAAAGCCTGTGAGAGGTGTAAACCTGAGCATTCACTCACTCTGACTGGCAAAATTGGTGGAAAAGGTGACATTATTCCCTGGATAACAATTTATCAGTCACTTATCTGATGTATTTATGCTGTTCAATTAGAAGATCCCACAAATCTCTCCCACAGAGCTCTGAAAGTATCTTCAGCCAAAATAGTTAAAATAGTGATGTCTTTCATAATACTGTTAGGTAACTTAAAGTCTACTGAAAACAAAAGCAAAATGCTGCATTGAATCAGAGCTTAGAAAACATGCTGGATATACTCAGCAGGTCTGGCAAAAGGTGTGGCGAGAGAAACAGCAATTATTTCAGGTGAATGACATTTCAACAGAACAGTTTCTCTCTCCATCGATGCTTGCTGAGTAGTATTTCCAGCATGAAGTTTTATTTCAGACTGCAAATGACTGTTAGCATCTGCCATGAAATCCTGAACTTCTTGAAATACTGGTGTACCAATATGTTGAGGAAATGTATTCTCTAACTGTAAATTATGTCATGGGTATGTTCTTTTGTGAGATGCATTAGTCCACTCATCCCCTCTCTTGCATGGGCTAACACCTTTGTGAGGAACACAGTCTATTGCTGCTTTGTTCGATAATCCTCATGGTGTTCGTGTTCTTGCTGATCCTTGGTCCTCATCTGAGGCCTAATCTTAAACAGCATGTGAGGCTGATCTGAAAGATAAGAGCTCCAAAGTGGAGATCAGATTTACAGATCTCCAACATTGTGATAGTTACCATTAAAAGGTTTGAAATGAAAATCTATTAAAGTTTTTCACACAATTAGGCAAACCAACAAAAAAAAAATCAGCTATGAGGTTTCATTGGCAAATTTTCCTGCTTTGCTTTCAGCCTCTTGAGTTGTTGTTATGTTCTCACTGATGAATTGACCGGTGAGTTCCTGGGAGTCCAGTAAAATGACCATCCACAGTTAAATTTCATAAAGCCATATTAATATTGCTCTGACTGACTGAAATTGACAACCTGCCTTTCAGCCACACCACATGCACTGATTGTCCACCTTTTTGAATTGGGCTTCTGAAACCATGATAGTTGATTCAGAATCTTGACACCTATAGATGCTCGAGGGTTCAGAAATGCCTTTCTAACAATCTTTTATTCAATATCACCACAGAAATACAGCAGGCCTATGGATACCATCTTCCGTTGAGAGACACACGGAGCCCTGAGGGGATGAGGAACTCCAACCTTGCCAACCAGATTAATCAGATCAACTTTAGCAATCAACATGCCAGGTGTTACAGCCAAGTTGCTTTCAGATCCAGTGTTTTTGATCAGCAACTCATCCACCAGCTTAAAGATTAATTCATATTATCAACAACATACTATGACAGCAATTTATATGATTTATTCTTTAAGGCATGTAGGGATGGGAAATAAGTGCCACTGCTTCTTTTACATCACCTCCCAAACAAATCCATAGACTCTACCACCTACATTGACAAGGCAGCAGAACATTGAAAATTCTATCAACTCAAAGCACTCCTAAAATTCACATCCCATCATAAATGGACTTATGTTGTCAGTTCCTCATTGTTAGAAGAAGAATATTCTGGAACTTCCCACATAATAGTATTCTGAGTAAGCTTTCATGATTCAGGTTATAATGGTACAAAATGTTTAAAAAGATACACTGTTGCCTATTTAGAACAAGTAGCTATGTGTAATAAATGACAGTTTGTCAGTGACATCCATGTTCCTAGAATGACAAATAAAATCCGAGCAAAAAACATCATGGGTTATGCATCCAAACCAGAAATTTTCCTCAGGGACATTAAAGAAAGATATCAATGGACATAACATCGCCCATGTTCTACAACAGGCAGACATTTTTCTTCCTGTCCAAATGAGGAAGATGCAAATAATATCCCCCAATGTTCTTAGATACATTGCATTTTTTCCATCTCCGGAAACTGCTACAAGGATTTGTTCAATATTTTGAGCATTGCAAGTTTCTATAACTCCCTGTTGACTGTTGGTGAATAGGCAATGATATTTGAAGTATTCACTTCATGTCATTTGTTATTAATGTTTCTGATTTTTCCCTTTACACTTGTGCTCGTTATCTTAAAGCATGAAACATCTTATAGATTTCTCAAGTTATGAGCTTTTTAAAAAAATATAGGGATACATGAAAGATGCTGTTTAAAGCTCTGACGGTGTCAGCCAGATAAGCTGTCTGAAATGTGTAGATTATGCTTTTCTCACAACTGTTTCTTTTCAAGTATATGAAATACTTAAATTTACAACACAATAAAAAATGTTTTTTTAAACAGTCACCTGACTGCTTAAAAGTGCAGTCTGATCTGCCATAACGCCTGTTTCTTCAAAACGAATTGGCTTTAACACGATTAAAGAAGTTAGACCATTATTTGTAGAATACGAACTTTCCTTATCTGTTTTGGCTATAACACAATTCTATAATGTACCCCATCAGACTAAAAGGAATGGCTGTTGCGCGATTTTCTTATAAAGCGGTGTTGGTCAAAAACGGAACTATCGCATTACATTAGAAGCGACTGTACAGATTTACTTCCATGTTTGGAGCAGATGTTCTGAGGTGTTTTGATCCACTAGTTTAGTTATTCTGTTCCAACAAAATGATAATAAGATTTGAAGACAGTCAAAAGTCAACTGTCCTTTTCTCCGTCACAAAATATGTCCCTTTAAGTAAATTGGCATGTTTTAAAAAAGTAGACAAGCAGGGGGCTGGAAGAATACAGCAAGCCAGGAAACCTCAGGAGGTGCAGAAGTCAACATTTCAGGTTAAACACCTGTTTAAAAAAAGTAGCATATTTTCTTTGTTAGTATATGGGACAAAGTTCCATAAAAGTTGTATGTTGACATGGATTTGCCCCAAATGATCATAATTTGGGTGATATTGTATATCTTTTACTTTTAGTTTTGTCCAGATTGTGATCCCAGTGGAGATTCAACTGATTCAATAATTTGAGCCCTCTAACTTCCCAACAAATTTCAGAAATGACGTTAAGAAGTGAGTCAGGTACTAAGTAATAGTAATGTTCTGTACTTTTGCAGTTTTAGTTAAAAATAGGACAAAGGAATTGACTAATTGATGAGCAAGCATCAATGATGCATTCTGCACTTCTGATAATTTTCTGATTCACATCAAACACATTCTATTTTTGCAATCCCACTGTTATCTTCACATCTCATGATAAATCTAGTGTTATGGGTAGCCTTGTCTTTGTCGCTGTCATTCATTCTAACAGAAGTTGAACTAATGGGAATGGTATACACAAATGGGAATAATATACCTCATTACTTAGTAAATTTCATAACATGAAAAGAGTCAGTGAATAACAATAAAAAAGGAACAATATATTTCTTCATGTATACATAAGCCTAATACTTACTTAGAATATTTCTTACAGTAAATAAACTTTCATATGAGTTTGCACATTCTTCCCGTGTCTGTGTGGGTTTCCTTCGGGTGCTCCGGTTTCTCCCTCAGTCACAAAGATGTGCTGGTCAGGCCATACTAAATTGCCCATACTGTTCGGTGCATGAGTCAGAGGGAAATGGGTCTGGGTGGGTTACTCTTCAGAGGGTCGGTGTGGACTGGTTGGGTGAAGGAACTGTTTCCACACTGTAGGGAATCTAATCTAATATCAGATCATCCTATCGTAACACATCTTGAATAAGGTATTACTTACCTAGAATTAAAGGTCCATTGATAACTTGTTTTGTCTCACACACATCGAATAAATATCTGTATGAAAGAAACAAAAAATGAATGTTACTGGACTATAAAAGCAGAGATGTGCTACTGATACTTTATAAAGCTCTGGTTAGGCCCCATTTGGAGTACTCTGTCCAGTTTTGGTCTCCACACCTCAGGAAGGACATACTGGCACTGGAACTTGTCCAGTGGAGATTCACACGAATGATCCCTGGAATGGTAGGTCTAACATATGAGGAACGGCTGAGGATCCTGGGATTGTATTCATTGGAGTTTAGAAGATTAAGGGGGGACTTAATAGAGACATACAAGATAATACATGGCTTGGAAAGGGTGGACGCTAGGAAATTGTTTCCATTAGGCGAGGAGACAAGGACCCGTGGACACAGCTTTAGAATTAGAGGGGGTCAATTCAGAACAGAAATGCAGAGACATTTCTTCAGCCAGAGGGTGGTGGGCCTGTGGAATTCATTGCCACGGAGTGCAGTGGAGGCTGGGACGCTAAATGTCTTCAAGGCAGAGATTGATAGATTCTTGTTGTCTTGAGGAATTAAGGGCTACGGGGAGAACGTTGGTAAGTGGAGTTGAAATGCCCATCAGCCATGATTGAATGGCGGAGTGGACTCGATGGGCCGAATGGCCTTACTTCCACTCCTATGTCTTATGGTCTTATGGACAACTCATCGGGATTATGAAGAGGTCAAATTCTCCTCTTTGACTATTAGCGTAATCTTTCCATTTTTTAAAATTCATTCGCAAGATGAGGGTGTTGCTGGCTTGGCCACCATTTATTACCCATCCCTAATTACCCAGAGAGTAGTTAAAAGTCAACCACATTTCTGTGGATCTGCAGTATTATGTTGGGCAGACCAAGTAAGGATGGCAGTTTCCTTCCTTTAAGGACATTAGTGAACTAAATGAGTTCTTCCTGACAATTGGCTGTGGCTTCTTTCGTCATTATTGGACTCTTAATTCCAGAATTTTATTGAATTCAAATTTCACCATCAAACCTCGGTCCCCAGAACATTATCTGTGTGTCTGGATTAACAATCCAGTGATAATACCATTAGGCCATCACCTCCTCATATGATGCTGAAGCATCATCTCACTATAATTTTCAAAGGACCAATATATGGTCACTTCATAATATTTTAAATACACAATTGCTGAGCATTCAATTTCTACGGCCCTTAAAAATCTCTTGAATATACAAGTTATCATTATAATTATGAAATTTTGAAGAATATATTTGCATTGCATTCTAGAATGCTTAGAATTATTCACTTTTAAACCAAAATCGACTATAAGAATGTGTGAAAGTAAGATTATTTTATTACTTAGCAGTTCCACCCATGATAAATATGGCTGATTTGTGTCAGTCACCATAAGTTTGGAGCAATGAGTTATTGCTAAAACATTAATTTTATCAATAAGTTGAAGTAATAAAAATGAGCCAGCCTCCAGTCTTTCCAATGGCACCTTTAATTGGTCATGTTGATTAAGTCAACAACAATCAGAATAGCTAATTTGATGTTTGCATTTGAACATAATCTATAAATACTAATGTTTCTTCCAGAACTGAAGGAATTTCATTTTGTAGCAGTAGCCTGAGTCTCTGTTTATTGTTGGAGTATTGTTCAGTTGAACCTTCAATGTAAACACCTGTGATTTCTTTTTAACTTACTCATGGGACATGAGCCTCACTGGCTAGGCCTGCATTAAATTGCCTATTCCTAGTTATCTTTGAGAACATGATGGTGAGCTGCATTCTTGAAATATTGCAGTCTTCGTGCTGTAGATATACTCATAAATTTGCTTGGGATAGAATTCCAGGATTCCCATGTGATGCACCAGTGGCCAAATGAATGAGGCACTGGCCTCCTAAACTATGTTAATGGGTTTGTATTCCATCTGGATTTTGAGCTGGCATGGTGGCTCAGTGGGTAGCACTGCTGCCTCGCAGCACCAGCAACCTGGGTTTGATTGCAGCCTTTGATAGTTGTCTGTTTATGGGTTGCAAGTTCTTCCTGCATCTGCATGGGTTTCTGCTGGGTGATCTGGTTTCACCAGGGTTGCATATGCTAGATGGATAGCCCTCTTCAAATGTGGGATTAGGAGAATGGGGTGGGTGGATTGGGTACAATGCTTTTTGGAAGGTCAGTGCAGATATGATGGGCTGAATGGCTTCTTTCCAACCTGTAGGGATTCTATTTTGACCTAGCAACAGTGAAGGACTGCTGATACATTTTTAAGGCAGGAATGTAAATTGCTTGGAAGGGAACTTATTCTCACATATTGGCTGCCCTTGTGCTTCTAAATGGAAATGGTGTTGGTTTGAAAGGTACTGTCTATGGATCTTTGGTGAATTTCTACAGAGCATCCTGTAGCTGCTAGTGAGTGTCAGTGGTGGGGGGAGTGGACGCCTGTGGATGTAGTGCCAATCAAGTAGGCTGCTTCATCCTGGATGGTATCAAGCTTCTTGAGTGTTGTTGGAGTTGCAACTATCCAGACAAGTGAGGAGCGTTCCATCACACATCTGACTCATGCTTGTAGATGATGACTGACTTTGGGCATCAGAAAATGAGTTACTCACTGCAGTATTCCCAGCATCTGACCTGCCCTTATAGCCACTTTAGTTATAAGGCTAAGGTAATTCAGTTTCTGGTCAATGGTATCCCTGCAGTGGGGCATTCAGTGATGGTAACTCCACTGAATGTCAAGAGGCAGTGGTTTGATTGTCTCTTATAAGAGATGGTCACTGTATGCCATTTATGCAGTGTGAATGTTACTTGCCACTTTTCAGTGAAAATCTGTCTATCGTTGAGATTTTGTGGTATTTGAACTTGGACTGCTTCAACACCTAAGGGGACACAAATTGTGTTAAACTTTGTGCAATTATGGGTGAACATCCTCAATTCTGACCTTATGAAGAACACCCAGATCTCTTTGTACTGCCCCTTTACCTAACTTGTTTCCATTTAGATAGTAACCTGCCTTCCTGTTCTTGCCACCAAAGTGGATAACTATACATTTATCCACATTAAACTGCATCCGCCATGCATCTGTCCGCTCACCTAACCTGTCCAGACCACCCTGTAATCTCCTAACATCCTCCTCACATTTCACCCTGCCACCCAGCTTCGTATCATCAGCAAATTTGCTAATGTTACTATTAATACCATCTTCTATTTTGTTAATATATATTGTAAAAAGCTGTGGTCCCAGCACTGATCCCTGTGGTACCCCACTGGTCACCGCCTGCCATTCTGAAAGGGAGCCGTTTATCACTACTCTTTGTTTCCTGTCAGCCAACCAATTTTCAATCCAAGTCAGTAATTTGCCCTCAATACCATGCACCCTCATTTTGCTCACTAGCCTCCTACGTGGGATTTTGTCAAAGGCTTTCTGAAAGTACAGGTACACGACATCCACTAGATCTCCCTTGTCCATCTTCAGAGTTACATCTTCAAAAAATTCCAGAAGATTAGTCAAGCATGATTTCCCCTTCATAAATCCATGCTGACTCTGAACTATCCTGTGACTGCTATCCAAATGTGTTGTAATTTCATCCTCTATAATTGACTCCAGCATTTTTCCACCACTGAGGTCAGACTAACTGGTCTATAATTCCCTGCTTTCTCTCTCGCTCCTTTCTTAAAAAGTGGTCCAACATTAGCCACCCTCCAATCCACAGGAACTGATCCTGAATTCTAATCTGAATACTGCTTAGGACGTCTGATTGTTTCAGTTTTAGATATCTTAAATGTATATTTGTCAAAATATGGCTCAGAATTCTGATCATCAGGTAAATGAACTGAATAGTTGAATTATAAACTGAATATTCTTCTCATGTGGAAGTGGACGGTTGGCTTCACATGCAATCAAACAACAACTGATCTTAGTTTTATCATCATTTTGCTCACCCACTGTTTAAGTTCCAACTGTGTGTTCACAGCAGTTATGTGGAATTAACTATTGTTGTGATAAAAATAGCAACATTTTTGTACTTCACCTCATGTAATTCTTTGACAGTTAGATTTAGGATAGAAGCTCCCTTTCCTCACTGAAATACAAAATGAAGGTCAGAGATGAATTCTCTGTGGGATCAGGCCTGAAAGATTGAACTGGAATTTAATCAGGATACAGAACATTGTTCTAGCTGCCAATCAAATTATATCTCAGAAATCAGATGGTGTGTATGCACATGTTCATCAGCATTTTATGGAATAGTTTGCACAGAGTGTCTTTAATTACAATAAAGGACAAATCTACAGAGACACTTAGTCAGTTAAAATATCTCAAAATTCTCATAATTTTGTCAGAAACTGCTAATAGTATCATATATGAAAGTGTATGAAAGACCCCTGAGAAGTCCTAGTCCAAAAAACATACAAAATAGCTTCCAAGTACATTTTAATCTTACGCATTGACTTTGTTGTTTATCACGAATTGAAATAATTCCTAATCCTGGAATTGTCAAACAATTTCTGACAGATGTAACGGTGTAGAAATTTGCTTGTTTACATTGTCCAGTCATGGAAGTTACATTTTGAATTGATAGTTTTAAAAAAATGATAGGGAAACCTTGAACCGTAAAAAATGTCTGACCATTTGGAAATGGTTGTCACTTCTGCTGTCAGTCAGAAATTTACTAATTGAAATTATATCTATGTGACAAACAATTTTCCACTTGTCAAAGATCTATGCTGGCCTCGTCTCAGCCTGATCAGCAAATCACTCAATGAAACTCAAAGGTGTGGCATGTTGGCTCGTGGTTAATACTGCTGCTTCATAGTGCCAGGGATGCTGTGCCAGGGTTCAGTTCCACCTTCAGGTGGCTGTACAGGTTTCCTCTGGATACTTCTGGTTCCCTCCCAACATAACAGATGTGTAGATTAGGTTGCTTGGCTATACTAAACTGCCCATAGTGTTCAGGGATGTGCAGACTAGGTGGAATAGCCATGGGAAATGCAGGGTTGTAGCGATAGGGCATGGGCATGGGTCTGGGTTGGATGCCCTTCAGAGGTTGATGTGGACGTGATGGACATATGGCCTGCTTCTACACTGCTTCTATGAAATGACAAAGCATTCACTGCTCCACTCCCATGATGCGGATAAAGGTAAACCTCTTTTTATACCAAGAAATTACCAACTTTAAAAAAAATGACCAGTTTGATGCATAAGTAGAAAATTATTGAAATATTGCAAATTTCTTAATCACTTGGTTCAGAGCTTGGTCAAGATTAATTCAGTCTGTCATAATTCATGAGTGGAATTTGATCACTTTGTATCAACTGGCAAGTTTCCCGTTTTTACATATAAACATACAAAAAGGTCTTAATTATAAGATTAGGGAAGTGATAGCTTTTATGAACACTTTTGACAATGCAGATTCTTATGGATTCAGGTGAGTTGGTTTCTTGCGATTAAGCTTTGAAGGACGATGTGTAACTTTTTTTACTTGACCTTTGTTCAAAGAATTAGAGAATCTTTTGGTGTTAAAGAGCAGAAGGATGCCATCAGATCTGTGCCAACACTACATCAGAGCCATTCCATTAGAATCATATTCTTGTACATTTATTGTCTTTCAAGTTTATATTCAATTACCTTTGGAAAAATACCATTGTTTTCACTGCCTTGCATCCCAGATCAGGATAACTGGCTCTGACCGAAAACAAAAATCTGATCTTGCCTCTCGTTCTTTTGCCAATTATCTAACATTTGTGCGTTTTGGTTATCTATCCCTCTGCCAACAGAAACAGGTTCTCCTTACTGACTTTAATACTTTGAGCAAATCTACCATTAAATTTCTTTGCTCTAATGAAAAAGCTTCACTTTCCCTCACCTTACCATATATCAGAAATTTTTCATCCCTGTTATCATTGGGCTGAAACTGATATGTTTTTTGGCAAAGAGTGAGACGTGTCAAATTTTGGTAATGGCCGAATGAGTTTTCTTGTTGTACTAACTAAGCATACCTCATTAACTACCTACATCGTCCTATGGCATCCCTCACATCTTATTCCAGTTCCATTTTACCACATGCTGTTCCAAGAACAACTCACCACTGCTGGAATTTCCTGAAATAAACACCAGCACCATCTTTTGCACCTGGACAAACACTTTCAGTCAAAAGCTTCCCTACATGTCCAGGATATTACAGACATGGGAAAATTAGTACCAGGCTTTGTAAACAGGGTCCGAGAGCTCCTGCCTGATGGAGGAAAGCAGGTATGAGTCTTCCTCCAATTCCAGCAAGTGTTGACCATAACCTCAGATCATGCCTGCTGGGTTTGCCATCCAGAAGAATGTCTGGCAATGTAAGAAGATTGTCAATGTCTTTCTCCACTTTGCTACAATTTTGACTCCAACACCTCACCCTCACTCTATCTCTGCTCCCCTACCCATCTTCCATTAAGGCTCATGTTCTACTTTTCTCACGATCAGTTCTGAGGAAGTGTCACTGGACCTAAAACATTAATTCTGCTCTCTCTCCACAGATGTGGCTAGACCTGCTGAGTTTCTCCAGCAATTTCCCCAAAGGATCCTTCCACATCAACAGAGATTTACCTGTTCTTCCACACGTGTCCATTGCTTTTGATGTGGTCTCCACTACAATGAGGAGACAGGACGCGGAATGTTTCAGAGAACTTCTTTGCGACACATGCACCAATCAACTCCAGTGCCCTGTGGCCTAACACTTCAACTCCCCTTCCCACTCTGCCAAGGACATGCAAGTCCTTGGTCTCCTCTACTGCCAAATTCCGCCTCATCTTCCACCTGGGGACCCTCCAAACACATGGGATCAATGTTGAGTTCACTAGTTGCTTCATTTCCTCTGCTCCCGCCTTATCCCAGATCCAACCTTCTAACTTGGCACCACCCTCTTGAAATGACCTACCTTTCCATTTCCCTTTCCACCTATCTGCTCCACCCTCTTCTCCAACCTACCACCATCACTCCAGCACCTTTATCTACCTATTGCATACCTTCTCCCCTGCTCCAAACCCCCCCCCCCCCATTTATCTCTCAGCGCCCTTGGGCCCGTCCCTCATTTCTGTTGAAGAGCTTATGCTCGGAACGTCAATTCTCCTACTCTTTGCATGCTGCCTGACTGGCTGTGCTTTTCCAGCTCCACACATTTCAACTCTGATCTCTAGCATCTGCAGTCCTCACTTTCTCCTGCCTTTTCTTGACCAATATTTTATTATTTTTACCCTTGAAAGCATGAATTTCCTTTATGTCAACCACTAATCTATTTTCATGCATGTCCTCAACATTTTTTTTTACCATTTCACCTTCCTTAGTATAAACATCTTTTTTGTTTTCCTTTATTCCCCAAATGTAGTCATTCAGATAGCTCAAGCTTTGGCCATTCCTTTACCCTTGTAGGAGTGCATCTGCTTGCATCTAAAATTATTTTGCAGTGAGGAACATATCACAGGCAGTCAGCAATACTGAGAGATTCAGACAAGGTGAGGACCCTGTGAGAGACAGTCAGGGAGAGGTATGGGTAGGGGAGGAAAGAAGAGGAGAGGATGAGGAGAGGAGAGGGTGAGGAATGGAGAGGGTGAGGAGTGGAGAGGGTGAGGAGTGGAGCGGGTGAGGAGAGGAGCAAGTGAGGAGAGGCGAGGAGAGGAGGAGAGAGGTAGAGGGGAGGAGACAGAAGGGAGAGGGGAGGAGAGAAGAGGACAGGACAGGAAAGGCAAGGAGAGGTGAGGCTAGGAGAAGAGGAGAGGAGAGGAGGAGGTGAAGTGAGGTTAGGATCCTCTTAGAGAAGCGGATAAACCAGCACTAGCCATGAGTGAGACTCAAGACATAAGGAAGAATTAGAATTTTCTATAAGAGATAAAATAAAAGCAAAGGTCCATGTGTTATTTGATGAAAGTGTGCCTGGGGTACACAAGACAATGATTTGTATTCTGCACTGTGTGTGAAATCCTAGACATCCTAACAGTCTGGATCGTTTTGCCGTGCAAGGTAGGAGGGAACAAAATTCTTAATTAGCAACCAGGAGCACCTTTTTAGCCAATACATAGAGAGCTCAACAAGGAATCGGGAAGCTCAGGACCTAATAGTTGGAATTGAGCCTTGGCAGGTAGAAGATGCATCAGCAGTGGAGCATTTTGGACACAGTGACCACAACTCAGTAAGATTTAGGACATTTGTAGGAAAGGACAAAGTTGAACTAAAAATCTAAGGTTAATCTTGAGGAAAGGTTGAGATAAGATATTACTTTGCCCAAGTGGACTGGGAGTTGCTACATAGATAGGCAGATCTGTGTCAGAACAGTTGGATAAGGAAAGAACAAACATGCAGGACAAATATGTTTCATAAAATCAAAGGGTGGGGTTAAGACTACAGAACCCTGGCTAGCAAGGGGCACAAAGATTGAGATTAAGAGATATTTGTGGTAGATAGCAAGTGTTCAATGTGCGAGAGTCCCGAAAAGATTATATAAAGAGCAGAGGGATGGAGGAGAAATTAAGAAGAAAATTAGGAAAATGAAGAGACCGCAAGAAAAAAACATTAGTTGGTAGAGAAAAAAAATCTAAGGGTGTCTTTGAATATATAAAGAACAAGAGGGTGAGCATAGGAACCATAGAAATAATCAGTGCACGGAACCAGAACTGTGGGCAAAGTCCACAATTAATACAATGCATACGGCTTCACAATGTAAAAGAACAATGCAAGTATGAACATCAGTGTGAGGACTGTAATATATTCGACAAAATTAACATAGAGAGAGATAAAGGAGATCCCAGTTGTTTTAGGAGCCTTAAAAAAAATCTGCAGACCAGAATGAAAAGTATCCTAGGATGTTAAGGAGTGAAGGAAGAAGGTGTTAGGGGCCGTTGCAGTAATGTTAAACCTTCTCTAGTTACAGGGGAGATGCCAGAGAACAGTCAGTGGAGGGATCCTCTGTGGTCGTTCCCCTGAAAAACATGTATAACGTTTTGGATACTGTTAAGGAGGATGACTTCCCAGGGGTGTGCAGTAGGGCCCAGGTCTCTGGCACAGAGCCTGTCCTTGTTGCACAGAAGGGAAGGAGGGAAAGGAGGAGAGTGTTAGTCATTGGGGACTCAATAGTTAGAGGCTCAGATAGAAGGTTTGTAGGGAACGAACGAGACTCACGGTTGGTGTGTTGCCTCCCAGGTGCCAGGGTCCCTGATGTCTCGCATCGTATCTTTGGTGTCCTGAAGGGAGAGGGTGACTAGCCTCAAGTCGTTGTCCATGTAGGTACCAAAGACATAGGTAGAAAGAGGGATAGGGATGTAAGGCAGGATTTCAGGGAGCTAGGATGGAAGCTGAGAGCTAGAACAAATGAGTTGTTATCTCTGTTTTGTTACCCTTGCCACATGATAACGAGGCAAGGAATAGGGAGAGATATCAGCTGAACACATGGCTGCAAGGATGGTGCAGGAGGGAGGGTTTCAGGTTCTTGGATAATTGGGGCTCATTCTGAAGAAGGTGGGACTTGTACAAACAAGGCAGTCTTCATTTGAACCAGAGGGGTACTAATATCCTGGGTGGGAAATTTGCTGGTGCTATTCGTGTGGGTTTACACTAGCTCAGTAGGGGGATGATCGCCGTGCCATTGCAATGTGAAACACAATTGTTGCAGTTGTGAAGTTGCAGTGCACATGAGGATGCAAGTAGGAAGGACAGGAACAAGATTTCAGGGTCACAGGAATGTGCTGGCAGATAGCAAACTGGTTTGAAGTGTGTCTAGTTCAATGCCAGAAGTATCCGAAATAAGGTAGGTGAGCTTGCAGCATAGATAGGTACCTGGGACTTCGATGTTGTGGCCATTTTGGAGACATGGATAGAGCAGGGTGAGGAATGGATGTTGCAGGTTCCAGGGTTTAGATATTTCATTAAAAACAGGCAAGGCGGTAAAAGAGGGGGAGGCATGACCTTGTTTGTCAAGGATAGTAAAACAGTGGCTGAGAGAATTTTTGATGTGGACTCATCTACTGAGGTAGTGTGGGCTGAGGTTAGAAACTGGAGGAGAGGTCACACTGCTTGGAGTTTTTTATAGGCCTCTGCAGAGTTCCAGGGATGTGGAAGAGAGGATTAGCAAAATTATTCTGAGTAGGAGTGAAAGGAACAGGGCGATCATTATGGGGGACTTTAACTTATCCAACACTGACTGGAAATGTTATAGCTCTAGTATGTCAGATGGATCAGTTTTTGTCCAATGTGTACAGGAGGGTTTCCTGACACAATATGTCGAAGGGCCGACAAGAGGGGAGGCCACAATGGATCTGATGCTTGGTAATGAATCAGGCCAAGTGTTTGATTTAGTTGTAGATGAGCACTTTGGAGAGAGTGACCATAATTCATTTTTGTTTAGTTTAGTGATGGAAAGGGATATGTACGTGCCACAGGTCAAGAGTTATCGATGGGGCAAGGGCAATTATAATGTGATTAGGCAAGAATTAGGATGCATAGAATGGGGTAGCAAAATGCAGGGGATGCAGACAAACGAAATGTGGAGCTGGTTTAAGGAACAGATATTGTGTCCTTGATAGGTATGTCCCTGTCAGACAGGAGGAAGTGATAAGGTAAGGGAACCATGGTTTATTACAGAAATTGCATCTCTTGTTAAGAAGAAGGAGGCTTATGTGTTGATGAGGCAAGATGGTTCAGATGAGGCGATGGAAAGTTACAGATTAGGTAGGAAGGATTTAAAGAGAGAGTTAAGAAGAACAAAGTGAGGACACAAACAGTCTTTAGCAAATAGAATAAAAGAGAACCCTAAAGCCTTCTATAGGTATGTGAGGAATAAAAGGATGATTAGGATAGGAATAGGGCCAGTCAATGACAGAAGTGAGAAGTTGAGTGTTGACCCTGTAGAGATCAGAGAGGTGCTAAATGAACATTTCTCATTGGTGTTCACTCAGGAAAAGGAGAATATTGTGGAGGAGAAGAATGAGGTACGAGATATTAGACTAGAAAGGATCGAGATTAGTTACGCACAAGTGTTATCAATTCTAGAAAGAGTGAAAGTAGACAAATTCCCTGGGCCGGATGGGATTTATCCAAGGATTCTCTGGGAAGCTAGAGAGGAGATATCAGAGCCGTTGGCTTTGATATTTGAGTCGCCATTATCTACAGGTTCAGTACCTGAGGACTGGAGGATTGCAAATGTTGTACCATTGTTCAAGAAGGGCAGCAAAGTTGACCCAGGTAATTATAGACCAGTGAGCCTTACTTCTATTGTAGGAAAAGTTTTGGAAAGGATTATAAGAGATAAGATTTATAATCATCTCGCAAGCAACAATTTGATTTCAGATAGTCAACATGGTTTCGTCAAGTGCAGGTCGTGTCTCACAAACCTCATTGAGTTTTTTTGAGAAGGTGACCAAGCATGTAGATGAGGGTAGGGCAGTTGACATGGTATACATGGACTTCAGTAAAGCCTTTGATAAGGTTCCACATGGTAAGCTGATGGAGAAAATGCAGAGGCATGGAATTGAGGGTGATTTAGCAGTTTGGATTAGAAACTGGCTTTCTGGAAGAAGTCAGCGAGTGGTGGTTGATGGAAAATACTCAGTCTGGAGTCCAGTTACTAGTAGTGTGCTACAAGGATCTATTTTGGGACCACTGCTATTTGTCATTTTTATGAATGACTTAGACGCAGGCATAGGTGGATGGATTAGTAAATCTGCAGACGACACTAAAATCGGTGGAGTAGTGGACAGTTTGGAAGAGTGTTACAGGTTGCAGAGGGACTTGAATAAACTGCAGAATTATGCTGAGAGGTGGCAAAGGCTGAGGAAAGGCTGGAAGACTTGGGTCTGTTCTTATTGGCAAGAAGAAGGCTAAGGTGGGATTTGATAGAGACGTACAAGATGATCAGAGAATTGGATAGGGTAGACAGTGAAATACTTTTTCCTCGGATGATGACATCAGCGTGTACAAAGGGGCATAACTACAAATTGAGGGGTTATAGATTTAAGACAGATGTCAGAGGCAGGTTCTTTATGCAGAGAGTAGTAAGGGCGTGGAATGCCTACCTGCTAATGTAGTCACCTCAGCCACATTCGGAAGATTTAAACAATCCTTAGATAGGCACATGGATGATTTTGGGATCGTGTAGGGGGGATGAGCTGAGGATAGTTCGCAGGTTGGAACAACATTGAGGGCCGAAGTGCCTATTCTGCGCTGTGTTGTTCTCTGTTCTATGTTCTAACTTGAGGAATGCTATTTTTTTCCCATGACTAAAAAATGCATAAACAAATAGACTAAGAAATTACAGGCCAGTAGCCTAACCTTGGTGGTGAGGAATTTATTGAAAAGACTTCTCGGGAACAGAATATACCTGCACTTGGAGAGACATTGATTAACCAGAAATAGTCAGCATGAGTTGGTTGTGTTTGACAAATTTGCTCAGCTCTTTTGAGAAGGTAACTAAGAGTATTGAAGAAGGTGGTGCAATTCTTGTAATCTGTATTGACTTCAACAAAGCTTTTTGTTAAGGTCCCTCATGGCAGTCTGGCCAAGGAAGTCAGAAGCCATGGGATCTTATTTTAAAAAGTGACAAGTTAGATTGAAAATTGACTTTGAGGCAGGAAGCAGAGGGTGATGTTAGAGGGATGTTTCTGTGCCTGGGAGTCTGTTTCCAGTGGAGTTCCGCAATGTTTAATATTGGGGTCCTTGATGTTTGTCATGTGCATTAATGATTTGGACTGAAATGAAGTGTATTTGAACAAGAGGTTTGTGGATGACATGGAAGTTGGTAGGGTGGTAAATTGTAAAAAAAGTATTACACCAGAATGTTAGGATCTGTGAAAGTGCTGAAGATCAGAGAGACTGTGGTGTGCATATCTACAGATCCCTGAAGGCAGCTGGATAGATAGATAAGGTGGTTAAGAAGGCATTTGAGAAACATGCCTTTTTTTAGCTGAGGCATAGGATGTAAGAGTTAGGAAGCAAAGTTGGAATTATATAAAATGTTATTTAGGCCACAACTGGAGAACTGTGTGCAGTTCTGGTCACCACAATATCACAAGGATGTGATTGCACTGGAGGTGAGAGGCAGAATGCCAGTAGGAGAGTTCAGGATAATGTTTTTCACTCAGAGGGTGGTGGGTGTCTGGAACGCATTGCCTGAAAGGATGGTTGAGTCAGAAATTCTTAAGACATGAACCAATGGGCTCATGCTAGAAAATATGATTAGAGTTGTCATATAACGAGTGCAGACACGAGGGGCTGAATGATTTCATTCTGCGCTGTAAACGTCTCTGAGTCTATAACACATAGGAATTGCCTGACTATCCTGCTTATTGAATTCTCACGATGTTAATATTTTGCCTTTCTTTGCAGTCATGGTGTGATAGGTGCTCTCCATTCATCCACTTCGAGGTTTCACCATATTTACCATACTTTGTATTGGAAGCTGTTTTGGGTATGTCACATTCACAGAAGATTCCTGTTTAGTTTAAAGTTTTTGCCTGTCTGTGGACAGTCACCCACTTACTATCTTAATGAACTTACTGTTGATTGACGGTTTGTATCACAGAAGGACAAAATTGCGACAGCACAGAAGTAGATTACTCAGCACATCATATCTGTGCTGCCAGGACATTCCTCTCGCATTGTTTTGTTTTTGAAGCCAGCTCGATGTTGCCTTTTCATGCTCAAAATTATTCTAATCGAAACTGTCAAACAACCAAATTTAGTATTTGACACCTTTGGTCAGATTCCAGTGAAATGCTTTGTTGGAAATAAATTCAGTATTGATCAATCAAGCTGAAAATGTGTTACTGGAAAAATGCAGCAGGTCAGGCAGCATCCAAGGAGTAGGAGAATCGACATTTTGGGCATGAACTCTTCTTCAGGAAAGCAAGCCAAATAGTACTTTGTTGATTATGTTTTTAGCTAATGAAGTGAGTCATCAATGCCAAATATCAGAAACATTATTCTGAATGGAAAAAGAACCAATTGAGCAAAACGACCAACAAATGAAAGATACCACTTCACCTGATGAAGAAGTAGCATGCCAAAAGCTTGTGATTTCAAATAAGCCTGTTGGATTCTAACCTGGTGTCATGTGGCTTCTGAGCTTGTCCACCCCAGTCCAACACCCGCACCTCAACATCACTGAATATCAACATTGTTTTTCTCCTACTTCTATCACTCTTTGTACAGCGGTCAAACTGAAGTCACCAACAAGACATTTAGTGATAAATCTAATAGCTCAGAAACATTGGTACATATCAAATTTGTACTAAAAGTTTATTTAATTTTTTTTGCAATGATTATTGTTCCAAAAGGACTCTGTAAGTAACTCCTTTCAGATTAAGTTCCTGGAGGTTTTCAACTCCTGCTTAAAATGTCGAGCAATTCCTTCATTCCCTAAGGACTGGAGAAAAGAGATCATAGCCATGATTGGATCTAAATGCATACACTACCTGGTTCTTAAAAGTGAGTAACAGACAGCTCCTATTTCAGTACGGTCAACAGCTTCATCACCAGCATGCGATGACAAGTTGGCCCAAAGGCCATGAATATCTTTGTAATGTAATTTAAATCTGCAATTCATGTGTATTAGCAGCTGCCAGTTGGCAAATGTACAGCTGATACCAGATCACACTTCCAATAACACAGAATTTTTGTAGAGACTTTACCATGCTGCATCTTTTGCATTTGGAATTTGAAAAGCCTAGTTCTAGTTTAGAGAATTGTGGGGCCCATTTGTGAGTATGCATGATACACAGCAAGCAATGACCTGGTTGCTGCATCCATTATCCTACAGGATTCTTTAACACTTCCTATATTCAGGTTCAGCTTGAATGGTGAACTAGTGGCTCACGCCTTACTTATGAAATTTACGAGCATTGAAATTTCAGCAAAAAGGTGGAACTAACCATTTGACTTTTCTGGTAGAATCACAACTGGTTTGTTTCATTAACAGGATTCTGCTGTCATGTCAAAAAAAGAGGATGTTTTGAAACTTGAAAGGATTCAGAAAAGATTTACAAGGATGTTGCCAGAGTTGGAGGGTTTGAGCTATAGTAAGAGGCTGAATAGGCTGGGCTGTTTTCCCTGGAGCATTGGAGGCTGAGGGGTGACCTTAAAGAGGTTTAGAAAATCATGAGGGGCATGGATAGGGTAAATGGACAGGGTCTTTTTCCTGGGGCAGGGAACTCCAGAACTAGAGGGCATAGGTTTAGAATGAAAGAAGTAAAATTTAAAGGGGACCTAAGGGCAAATTTTTTGCACAAAGAGTGGTGCGTGTATGGAATGAGCTGCCAGAGGAAGTGGTGGAGGCTGGTACTTTTAAAAGGCATCTGAATGGGTACATGGATTGGAAGGTTTAGAGGGATATGGGCCAAATGCTGGCAATTGGGACTAGATTAGGTTAGGACATCTGGTTGGCATGGGTGAGTTGGACCGAAAGGTCTGTTTCCGTGCTATATATCCCTATGACTCTACTCTGTCTACCCCATAAATAAGTAATATAGTATATGAATTCATCCATACTGAGACGTGAAATGTCAAAATCAGCCACCACAGACTGACCTGAACTAAACCATAAAATCGCACAAAAGGTGACATTTTTCATAAGCCTCATAATCCTAAACATATGTCAGCAACAACATTTCAAAACAAATCGAGGACAATTAGGGGTGGACAACAAATGCTGGCTTTGGTAGCAATGCCCACATCCCAGGCATAAAAAGCCATCCACCCCCACCACCGCCCCCTACCCCCGAAAAACCTAGGTATGGGGAATATCCTGGAAGTCACATGCGTTAGCCCTCAGGAAAAGGGTTCGAGAATTAAAATGCATAATTACCCTGCAAGCTTTATTGATGCCAGGTATAAAGAGCATACATCCCAGTGACTGACAGATTGAAGTCAAATTGTCAGCTAATCAGCATCCATCTCAGATGAAATGTAACTTGTTGCTCCTTTGCGATGTGACATTCCTGTGCTTGACCTGATGAGTGCTAGATGTAAAGCTTCAGTGGTAAGTCCTTTTTCCCAAGAATTAAAAAAAAAGTTCACTTATAAATTAAGCTGAATAAGTGTGAATATTTGTTTAATTTTCATATTCAACATTGGTGCTAATTATATTGAAGAAAAATTATAAATAAAGCAGGACTTTCATCAGGTTAAATAAAGTTATCTAATGTGGATATTAAAGAATGACTTTAGCTTACTTTCTAGATTAAATGCAAATGTTGGCTTCAAAAGTGACAGACACCAAAGATTCATTCAAAAGTTTTACATTCAAGGTTTGCTAGATTCACTGCTTTTTTAATGAAGTTGTGATTGCAATTCAAAAAGAATACTCATTCACAACTTTGATGTAAATAGTGTAGAAGAAACTAGTTTATATGTCAGCTTAGAAAACGAGCAAAGAGAAAATAAATCTAACAGCCTGCAAAACATGAATACTACTGAAAGGTTCCATTTGTTATCCTTCTTAGTAATGTTGCTGAGTCAAGAACTACCGGCCTATGTTCTGCTGGGAGTCCCTGTTAGACAGGTCTTCTGCCACTGGCGATCTTGATTCTCAGGCAGGCCCATAGATGTCCCCACTGCTTGACTAATGGGTAGTTCAAAGAGCTTTCCCATGAATAAGCAGTTATGTGTTCACACCAGCATTTCCAGCCAGCAGCTAAGACTCCAAATGCCAAGAGAAGATTCTGCCCACAATTTTGTCACATTGTTTCACTATTACTGGAGGCAAATTATACCTGAATGTCAGGAACAAGTAACATAAAAATGTTGAGTTCGCAAAATTGATGTTGCATTTCTACAAGAATCTGATTTGCTTAAAATTAAACCACTTATATGTTTCACGATAGATTATTAATTTAAAAAGTATAGTTGCAGCTTCTCCAAGAGTTATTTCAACAGTTAAGCATCCATATTTAATTATCCCCATGCACTAATTCTGAAACATCTTACCTCTGCAGACTCAGTTCAATAAACAAAACACCTAACTCACTTTCCGAGAGATTCTTTTTCCTATTCATGATACTGATAATCTCTCTTCTATCTTTCCCACTTCATACTAACATTTTTCTTCATTCTCCTGCTTCAACTGTGTCTTTATTCTATCTTTCCTCCCAGTTTGTGCTGTCAATCTTGTTTTATTGCCTATTGTGTTGAAGCTGAATTCTTTCTTTGTTCTTTCTGATTCCGTTTAGAGAGCTCTTTCTCTGAAGACTCATAATGAGAAGTTTCTTTCCTCTTGAATCTCCTCAGTGAATTGTTTCTACTCTCTCATTTACATATGCACCCTTCACTGTCAGTTAATGCTAACAATGTTTGTTATCATCAGACAAATGTTATGGAGCAAGAGGAGGTTATTTAGCCCATCATGTCTGCGCTGACTCTTTAAATGAGTATCATCCAGTAGTGCATATCTCCAGATATTTTCTTATAACCCTGCACATTACCTCAATCCAAATAATTATTCAACACCATCTTTATAGCCTCAACCGAACCTACCTCAACCATATTTTCAGGCAGTGCATTCCAGACCTGAAACATGTACTGTGTGAAAAAGGAATTATTTTCATTGCATATTGTCTCCTTTTGCAAATCAATTTAAATCTATGCCCTCTCATTCTTGTTGCTTTTATAATTGAGAACAGTTTCTCCACATTAACTCTAATCACCACACTCATGATTTTGAAAACTTCCATCAGGTCTTCTCTTAGTCTTCTTCTTTCGAAAGGAAACACTCCTAATCTCTTCAAGCTGTCCTCATAACTGAAGTTGCTTATCCCTGAAACTGTGCTTTTAAATCGTTTCTGCACTCTCTCCAATTTGTTCACTTCTTTCCTATAATGTGGTGCCCTGTATTGTACATGATATTCCAGCTGAGATATAACCAGCATCTTATACTAATTCAAAATTACCCTTGGTCTTGTACTCTATGCCTTATTAATAAAGCCAAGGTCATTGCATGCTTTATTAATTGCTCTCTTCATCTGTCCTGCCACATTTAATGATCATTGCAAATACAAAGCTAGGTACCTCTGCTCCCACACCACCTATTTTAGCCTCTATTTTGCATTATCTTTCAATGTTGTCCCTAGCAAACTGCATTACTGCTCACTTCGCTGCATTGAACATCATTTGACACTTCATCCGCTCACTCCACTGACTTGGCTATGCCTTTTGGGAATTCTACGCTGTCGTTCTCATGGATCATACTTCTTTGCATTTCCATTTCATTTGCAAACTTTTAAATTTCCCTCTGCGCACCAAGATCTGGATCACTAATATACATCAGGAAAAGCAAAGGATTCAACACTGATCCATATGGAACTTCACTCCAAATCATCCTTGAGTCTGAAAAAATATCTATTGACTTACATTTTTGGTTTTGTATAATTCAGAGCTGAAAATGTGTTGCTGGAAAAGCGTAGCAGGTCAGGCAGCATTCAAGGAGCAGGAGAATTGATGTTTCAGGCATGAGCCCTTCACCTCCGCACAAAAACGTATTTTCACCAACCCTCCAGACCTCCTCCTCTCTGAGGATGAAAGATCAGTCCTCGGCAGAGGCCTCACCTTCATCCCCCTACGCTCTCGGATTAACGAGTTCAACACGCGGTGAGACATCGAACAATTCTTCCGCTGCCTTTGCCTCCGCGCAAAATGCCTAACCCCGCCCCCATGCCGAACCCCACCCACGCCTCGATCTCCACCCCCACCCCAATCTCCATCCCCGCCCAGATTCCCGCTCCCCACACTTAGCCCCGCCCCCACGCCCAGTTCCACCCCCACACCAGGTCCTAGCTCCCAGCCCTGCCATATTTTCACCATCCCTCCAGACCTCCTCCTCTTTGAGGATGAAAGATCAGTCCTCGGCAGAGGCCTCACCTTCATCCCGCTATGCTATCGGATTAACGAGTTTGACACGCGGTGAGACATTGAACAGTTCTTCCGCCGCCTTTGCCTCCACGCAAAAAGAAAACCTTGGATGCTGACGGACCTGCTGCGCTTTTCCAGCAACACATTTTCAGCTCTGATCTCCAGCATCTGCAGTCTTCACTTTCTCCTTTGTATCATTCAGCCAATTTTCTATCCATGTTGCAACCATCCCTTTCATACTATGATCTGTAATTTTCCTCACTAGTCTGTTATTTGGCACTATGTCAAATGCCTTCTGGAAATCCATGTATACAACATCAATAGCATTACTCCCATCAACCCTTTCTGTTACCTCTTCAAAAATCTCCAGCAAGTTAGTTATGCATGATTTCCACTTTAGAAATCCATGAATCACTTCCTAATCAGATCCCCTTTTTCACATGAGGACTAATTCTATCCCTAATAATTGTTGCTGGAAGATTTCCCCACCACTGAAGTTAAACTTCTGAATAAAAGTGAAAAACTACTGTGTTTTTAAGGGATATTGTATTTTCAGAAATTATTACATGTAGCTTATAAATTCACCTAATTTTTTTTAAAAAAACACAGTTAGTTATTTATGACATTAGATTTCTTGTAAGTACAGTTTTGGTGCATCTAACTGTTGTCATTTTAAAAATGTTATAGCTTCAATTTTCCATGAGTCATGTTATAATGCCAGCAAAACCTTTCAGTGTATTTCAATTCTCCCAGTGTTATGTGGCAATTGGTGTTGTGGTTGCTTCAATCAATGTTTTATTGTTTTTGAATATGATTAATCTTAAATCCATTCCATTTCTTACTTTTTATTCTCTTATTTTGATTATTTTATGATTGGCATCACCATTCTCTATCTGCTACCTACTACTTCTCCATTTCCTGCTGTGCCTCTTGTCACTTCACCACTTCATTTTGGACAAGAGATGGCAGTGAGAGTGAGGTCAAAAAGAGGCCATGGATATCAAGATAGGAGCAGCAAATATAGGGGAGGTAGGTTTTCATATGAACCTAGATTTCTCCTCCCTTGGAAGCAGCCCTGACAATTTATTTTTTTTCATGTTAGTTTCCAACCCCAATCTGCTTTGTAAATTACTTGTTGTAAAACTGCTTGCAATTTCTAACATTCTTCTATTACAATGATATAACTTCTACCTGTTCACAAATTCAATGTCGCAGTAGACACAGTAGTTGACATTGGTTGGGTATTTATTTGAAACACTTTTAAAGTTGCAGCCTGCAACTTCTGCAATTCTCTACCCATTCCTATTTAAATATTATCCTTAGCTGATAAAAATGTCATCTTTAGCTCCTACTTCATTGACCTTCTCATTCTCATAAGACCAGAAATGAGAATCTTCATTGATGATTGTATGATGTCCAGCACCCTTTATGACTCCTCAGATGCTGAAGCAGTCTGTGTTCATTTTCAACAAGACCTGGACAACATCCAGGTTGAAATAATAGCTGGCAAGTCATATTCACAAGGCACAAGTGCCAGGCAAAGACCATCTCCTACAAAGATGTGCAGGTTAGGTGAATTGGCTATGCTAAATTGCCCGTAGTCAGGGGTAAATATGGGGGGAGGGAGGGGGTAGGCTTCTCTTCGGAGAGTCGATGTGGACTTGTTGGGCCAAAGGGCCTGTTTCCACATTGTAGGCAGTCTATTCTGATCTAATCTAAAAGAGAATTCAACCATCACACGTTAACACTCAATGGCATTATCATTACTGAACTCCCCCCCCCCCCATTGGCATCCTGATGGTTACCAATGAACCATAAACTGAACTATTCAAATCAATACAATGGCTACAAGACAAGACAGAGCTTTGAATTATGTAACCATGAACTCATTGTCACTTTAATGCCTTTAAGGCGAATATACTTGCAAGGATGAGAAAAATATTTATTTTGTACCATTTTGTTTTATAAACATGGAAATTAGAAATCATTTATACTGAAAAGGTCTATCAGCATTCATTCACTTCTAAGCCCACAGAACTGGATGATAACTGTATATGCAAAGACCTTCTGTGCAGCAAACTGTCCACTGGACCACAATCACTTGTGCATCCATTCATCCACTTTAAGGATTTCTGGGAGGGGGATAAGAAGATTGCTGACATTAACACTGTCGACGAGAAGATCATCACTGACAGTCATGACATCTGGAGGCTCAGTGTTCAGAAGGGCATTGAAAGAGGTGAAGAGAAACAAATAAAAAAGCTGGCTGAAAAATGAGCCAGAGAAAACAGAGATGGCTACCCTGGTGCACATCATCATCTAAGAAAATGGAAGGCTGTCACCATCAAGTAAGAATGTTAACAAAGTGCATATTTCTCATCTTTCAAGGATTAATTCAATTTTTGCACTGTTAAACATAAAAGGATTACTTTGTAATATGACACTGCAATCTTCTATTCAGGTCTATAATTAAGTAAAATCGAAGGTGCTTGAAACAGGTTGAACTGACATCTTCCAAATTATGGGTTGGTTGGATTTACATAATCGCCAGCTTGACTACATGCTTGAATTTAACAATTCCTGAATGACTTTGACATGTTATTGTTATTTAAATAAGTAGATTGGAAATCAATAGCTTTTGTTAATTTAGATAGTAAGTCCAGAAACATTTTGCAACCGTTTCATTTTTTCCCCTCACTGTAGAATCTGTGCTTGCATAACAATCGTGGTCTAAAAATTCAATATACCCCCAAAATGGACGCAGGAATCGATGTGAAGTAATGCAGACAACATGCAATCTGTGTTGCCCACTGAATGATAAGTGTGTGCTGTTCAATGTGAATGTGATGTTGTGCAGCTGTAAGCCTCAACAGGACTTAAGAGCAGCCTTCAAAACCTGAAACCAGCCTGCACCTCTTCCAAACAAAAGAAATAAAACAGAAATTCTGGAACTGCATACCAGATCTGGCATCAGGTAGATAGGGCAACAGAGTTACTGGGTGAAATGTTTCAAGTCTGCCCTGAGTTTTTAGTAAGCCAGGTGGGGATCTTTATTGGGAGGGAGGGAAACAAAATTGCTATTTTAAGATTAATAGCAAATAGTTAAGTGCTCAGAAACTTTCAGGTGGGTCAGATTTCATGACCACAATTGGAAGGTACTTATTTTGCATTTATTAGAATACCATGAATGCACATCAATACCCCAGGCTGCTGGATTTACATTCAGGAGCACAATGTCGTTAGCTAAAATCCAGGAAAAAAGTCTGATCACAAATCCCATTATGAGGGATGACACAGGTGTGGTAAATATTTTTTCTTCAGGCTCTGGTGAGTACAAGTATATTTACTAAGTTGCTCTTTCACAAAAATAAAAGCTATTTTGTGGCACAAACACTTCCAAACGTGCTAGAGTTGAAGCCTTCTCATGTTGAACAGCTCATATGTCTCAGTCTGGCTGGTTGTTAAACACAAATCATGTTTGGAGTGAAACCTAACCAGGCCAACAAGTCTGCTCAAGTGAGGTAGCAGGTACCAGCAAATCTGACCAGGGCAATCAAGTGTGGCTGAACTCAAACGGCCATCTTTTGTTATAGTCCAATGAAAGTCTTTGGTGAAATGCAATCAAGTGCACATGTTCTACTAGTCGCAAAAGAAGGTCAATGAGCTGAAGGTGCATTGTGCTGCTGAGTGTTGTGGTTCTATTTATATATGAAGTGTGAACACTGGCAGGTATTGGAGTAGCAGTAACCACTATCATCCTTTTGTACATTCACACTTTACAATCTCTCACCATTTAAGGAATATTCTGTGCATCTGTTCTTCCTATTAAAGTGGATAACCCTCATTTTCTCAGCATTATATTCCACCTGCCATGTTATTGCTTACTCATTAACCCTTCTAAAAATGTTTTACATCTTCCTCACAACACACATTGCTATTGAGCTTTGTATAATCTGCATATTTGGAAATATTAGAGTTGGTCCCCACGTCTGAATCATTGATAAATATTGTGAACAGCTGGGGACCAAGTACTGACCTTGCGACACCCCATGAGTACCTTACAATGTGAAAATTACCCATTTATTCCTACTCTCTGCTTTCTATCTGTTTGCCAATCATTAATCAATTGGCATTCCCTACTTTAGAAGCAATATTGCAGCCCTTGTTGAGTCTATTGGTAGTAAACTGCATAGGGCAATCAAGTCTGGCTGAACTCAAGACTGAAAAAAACATCAAAAGTGAACAGCACATAATAATACCAAAAGAAATCCATCTACCCAAAGTATTATGAGAGTGCAAAGTGACAAACTCTACAGCTTTTCATTTGAGGACATTATCAGTGACTTTGCTGATCTTATTTATTATATTCCAATTTTCTTCAGATAGTAATCTGGACATTATTACCTTTGTGAATCTGCTTTCTAATTTAGCTGTGCATAAACTTCAGCAGAAACTCTTTCTTACTCATATCTAAGTCATTAATCCCACATGGACCATGAGAACTGGATGTTTTCCACTTACTCAAAGTTCCTCTCTAGTCCAGAGTAGATATCCTTAATCATGACACTGGAAAGACAACACAATCTTTGGGAGTCATGTTGTCAGCTGCAGAGAACAGTATCTGTCCTCAATGCCATTGCATGAAATCACTGCTGATATAATGATTACTATATTCCAATTAATACTCCTACTTGGACGGCTCTCTTGTTCACTTTGCTCCCTACCTTCCCTACTCTTGTCTATGCAAATTGCAAGAACTTTGAGCCTGTTGGACAACCCCAATAATTGAGTTTCCACGAATGCTACCATCTAGGTAGCTTTTGTGGCCCTTACTATGGACAAATTTAAAGAATCTATCCTAAGGCTTGTGACTGTTCCCTGAAACAAAATCTCAGTTAAGTCTGTCCCTCCTGATGCATCACAGTGTCTGATACTCAGATATCAATTAGAAGCCAATATGACTTGAGGAGCAGACACTTACTGCAGACATGATTGCTGTGGAATTGTGTGTAGGTTTACTAAAGTTATATCTGCATAAGAAGGGTTAGTTTACAAGTAGCAATCAAATGAGTCAGAGTTGTATTTGGCGAGATGTAAAGCTATAATGAAATAATTCAGTCAAAGGGAAACAGATGTGGGAGATACAAATAATCTCTTTTTGCCCATCAGGACTGTAGGTGTGGGGGCAAAAGCTAAGATTCAACTTTGAAAGAATGAAATTAGGTTGTCTTCTACACAAATAAAAAAGTGGTAGAAGTTTGAAACTCTTTTCCATGAATGATAATTATTGTTCAATCATCTGTAAAGTTGAAATGGAGAAACAGAGTATTAAGGGATATAGAGCAAAGGCCAACATGTGAAACTGGTTGCCAATCAGCCATGATTTAATTAAACAGTAAAATAGACCCAAGTGACTAACTATTCTGCTGTCATTTTCATGTTCCTAGAATATCCAACTTATTCAGTCAGTTCATTCAAACATGGTGGGATTGTCCACACCGAGGCCTGCTCATACAACTTGGCTGCTCACACTTTACTTAAGCTGGAAGGGTAAACAAATAAGCCAAAGATATCAATTCTGATCAATGTTCCCTATAATTAAAACTCATTCTGTCTCCAGACCACCTAACTTTAATGAGATAAGACTTGTAAGATGAACATTGTTGTTTTATTTTTCTGGCCTTCTATTCCACGTTTTGGCTTACCTTCTGTGTTTGAAGATGGCATCGAAGAGTGGCGACACTAAACAAAACTTTTCAGTGTTTGCAATAAATGCACATACATAATTTGATTTGATTTATTGTTATTGGAAATTAAACTGGAAAATTATTGAAGATGGATGTGAATTGCTGTGATTGCTAGTAAAGGTCTGAATAATTCTATCAATTGTCAAATTGAACACAATCAAGTTGCATTAGAATACATTTACATCTGCAGTGCCAGTGCCAAAATATGCTTATGTTTTGTATCACCTCAAAAGCTATAGTCAAAATGTAGCCTAAATCCAAAGTTAGAGCTCAAAATGTCACAAAAGCTAGAATTGACAGATGAAAACTTGTATCATATGTCTGCACTTTTCAGATTTGTGCTGACAGTGGATAAGGCTGATATATTATCTATGATCAACAGTGTGGTTACCTCCTAAACAGTAAATGCACTCTGCAATGGCCTGGTAAGTCACTTAGTTGTATCAAATCGCAACAAAATTTGAAAAGAGTGATTCATATGAACAAGCAGCTATTGACCTTAGAACCAGAAACAACCAAGCCCTGTTGACTCTGCAAAGTTGCCCTTACTAACACCTGAGGGCTGTTGCTAAATTCAGAGAGCTGTCTCACAGACTACTCAAGCTTTAGTCTGACATAATCATACTTAGCAATTCATATTTAAGAATGTTTCATACTCCACTATCATCATCCAGCAGTATATCCTGTCCCACTGGCAAAATGGACACACCAGAAGGAGCTGCACTGAGGTATAGAGTTGGGAGAGAATTACCCCAGGAGTCCTTAACATTAGACTTTCTGGCAGTTCATGGCATCAGAAAAAACGTAGGCAAGGAAATCTACTGCTGGCTACCATGCACCTCAACTGATGAATCAGTACACCTCCATGTGAACATAAATTGGAAGAAACAAGAGAACAGAATGTACTTTGGGATATTTCAGTATTATTCCTGACTCATCAGATACTAAAACATTCTATGCACATCTGCAGCAAGACCTGGACAACATTGAAGCTTGGCCTAATAAGTGGCTAGTTACATTCATGGCATGCAAGAGCCAGACAATGACCATCTCAAACAAAAGAGAATCTAAATATCTGTTCTTTCCAGTCAGTAGAATTACCATCACTGAATCCTCTGCAACCAAACAGAAACTGAATTTAATCATTCATATAATAGCGTGGCTACAAGTGCAGGCAGTACTCAGGAATTCTGCTATGTGCAACTCATCTCTTGATTTCCTCAAGACTATCCCCAATTAACAGATTATAAATCAGGAATGTGATGGAAAATACTCCATTTGACTGGATGGATGCAGCTCCATTTGTCAAGAAGCTCAACAGTGTCCAGGACATTGCAGCTCTCTTGTTTACCATCCCATCCCCCACTTTCAATATTCACTCCCTCTGCCACCAGTACACAGTGGCAGCAGCATGCATTAACTATAGGATGCATTATACTAAGAGTCCTTTGACATCTCCTTTGAAAGCTGTGACTTATTCTCCAGAATGAAGCAGATGCACAGGAGCATGTGCATTTTTAAGGTTCCCTAAGTCAGGATGACCGTGACCATTCTGACAGGAAACTTATTGCTGTTCCTTCACTTCCAGTGGGTAAAAATTCTGGAACTCCTTCTTGTGGGTGTATCGACAATGCAGTTCACAAACACTGTCTAAGGGCAAATAATGTGTCAATTATTCTGTCGATTGGGAAGTCCATGACAAATCAGAACATGACTTTTTTTTCTACAGGGGTAGAGCCTCCCACCCGCCCTCCTCCTCTAACCTAATAAGACCCGTTGTGGTAAGCAGGTAAGTGCTGTATTTTGCTTGTTTGTTTCTTTAGATCTAGTTTGGTTTTTAAAGTTTACCTTTTAGAGGGATGGCAGCGAAGGCAGTGCAATGTTCCTCTTGCAAGATGTTTGAGGTGAGGGAAGCCATTAGTGTCGCTGCTGAATACACTTGCAGGAAGTGCACCCATCTCCAGCTCCTCCAAGACCGTGTTAGGGAACTGGAGCTGGAGTTGGATGAACTGTGGATCATTCGGGAGGCAGAGGGGGTCATAGATCAGAGCTTTAGGGAAGTAGTTACTCCGAAAGTTATAGACGGATGGGTGACAGTGAGGGGGACTGGGAGGAAGCAGCCAGTGCAGGGACCCCCTGCGGTCATTCCCCTCAAGAACAAGTATACCGTTTTGGATACTTGTGGGGGCATGACTTACCAGGGGTAAGCAACGAGGTTCAGGCCTTGGCATGGACCCTGTCCCCGTTGCTCAGAAGGGAAGGGTGGAGAAAGGTAGAGCGATAGTTATTGGGGACTCAATAGTGAGGGGCACAGATAGGCGGTTTTGTGGGGGCGACAGAGACTCACGTTTGGTATGTTGCCTCCCAGGTGCAAGGGTACGTGATGCCTCTGATCGTGTTTTCTGGGTCCTTGAAGGGGAGCAGCCCCAGGTCAGGGTCCACGTTGGCACCAACGACATAGGTAGGAAGAGGGGTGAGGATGTTAGGCAGGCTTTCAGGGAGCTAGGTTGGAAGCTCAGAGCTAGAACGAACAGAGTTGTTGTTGTCTCTAGTTTGTTACCCGTGCCACGTGATAGAGAACAGTTAAATGCGTGGCTACAGGGATGCGTGGCTTAGGAATATGGCATCGATCTCGAAGGAGGGTGCCTGTAAACAGGGAGGTGGCTTGAAGTGTGTATACTTCAATGCTAGAAGTATAAGAAATAAGGTAGATGAACTTGCAGCGTGGGTTGGTACCTAGGACTTCGATGTTGTGGCCATTACAGAGACATGGGTAGAACAGGGACAGGAATGGCTGTTGCAGGTTCCAGGGTTTAAATGTTTTAGTAGGGTCAAAGGTGGGGGTAAAACAGGGGGAGGTGTGGCATTGCTTGTCAAGGATAGTATTACAGTGGTGGAAAGGACGATGGAGGAAGACTTGCCATCTGAGGTAGTTTGGGCTGAGCTTAAAAATAGGAAAGGTGAGGTCACCCTGTTAGGAGTTTTCTACAGGCCTTCTAATAGTCCGAGAGACGTAGAGGAAAGTATTGCGAGGATGATTCAGGAGAAGAGTGAAAGTAGTAGGGTGGTTGTTATGGGGGACTTTAACTTCCCAGATATTGACTGGGAAAGCTATAGCTCGAGTTCGTTAGATGGGTCAACAAGAGGTGAGGATATATTGGATTTGGTTCTAGGTAATGAACCAGGCCAGGTGTTAGACTTGGAGGTAGGTGAGCACTTCGGGACAGTGACCACAACTCGGTGACTTTTATTCTAGTGATGGAGAGGAATAAGTGTGTACTGCAGGGCAGGAGTTATAGCTGGGGGCAGGGAAATTATGATGCGGTGAGGCATGACTTAGGATGCGTGGATTGGAAAAATAGGCTTCCAGGGAAGGACACAAATGATACATGGAGCTTGTTCAAGGAGCAGCTATTGGGTGTCCTTGATAAGTATGTACCAGTCAGGCAGGGAGGAAAGTGTCTTGTGAGGGAGCCGTGGTTTAATAAGGAATTGGAATCCCTTGTGAAAGGGAAGAGGGTGGCCTATGTGAAGATGAGGCATGAAGGTTCAGTTGGGGTGATTGAGAGTTATAAGGTAGCCAGGAAGTATCTAAAGAGAGAGCTAAGAGCAGCGAAAAGAGGACATGAAAAGTCCTTAGGTGGTAGGATTAGGGAAAACCCAAAGGCTTTCTATAGGTATGTCAGGAATAAAAGGATGACTAGGGTAGGTATCGGTCCAGTCAAGGATAGTAGTGGGAAGTTGTGCGTGGGGGCGGAGGAGATTGGAGAGACACTAAATCAATACTTTTCATCAGTATTCACTCAGGAACAGGACATTATTGCTGATGTGAATATTGAGTCACAAGTGATTAGAATGGATGGCTTTGAGGTATGTAGGGAAGAGGTTTGGAAAGGGTGAAAATAGATAAGTCCCCTGGGCCTGATGGCATTTATCCTAGGATCCTCTGGGAAGCTAGGGAGGAGATAGCGGAGCCATTGGCCTTGATTTTTATGTCGTCGTTGTCTACGGGAATAGTGCCAGAAGACTGGAGGATAGCGAATGTGGTCCCCTTGTTCAAGAAGGGGAGTAGGGATAGCCCTAGTAACTATAGGCCAGTGAGTCTCACTTCTGTTGTGGGCAAAGTCTTAGAGAGAATTGTAAGGAGTAGGATTTATGAACATCTGGATAGGAATAATGTGATCAAGGATAGTCAGCATGGTTTTGTGAAGGGCAGGTCGTGCCTCACAAACCTTATTGAGTTCTTTGAGAAAGTGACCAAGGAAGTGGATGAGGGTAAAGCAGTAGATGTGGTGTATATGGATTTTAGCAAGGCGTTCGATAAGGTACCCCATGGTAGGCTACTGCAAAAATTACGGAGGTATGGCATTGAGGGTGCATTAGAGGTTTGGATTAGGAATTGGCTGGCTGGAAGGAGACAGAGGGTAGTAGTTGATGGTAAAGGTTCATCTTGGAGTGCAGTTACTAGCGGTGTTCCACAAGGATCTGTTTTGGGACCATTGCTGTTTGTCACTTTTATAAATGACCTGGAGGAGGGGCTTGAAGGCTGGGTGAGCAAGTTTGCGGATGATACGAAAGTCGGTGGAGTTGTGAATAGCGAAGAAGGATGTGGCAGATTACAGCGGGATATAGCTAAGTTGCAGAACTGGACAGAAAGGTGGCAAATGGAGTTCAATGTGGCTAAGTGTGAAGTCATTCACTTTGGTAGGTGTAACAAGAAGATGGATTACTGGGCTAATGGTAGGCTACTTGGTAGTGTGGATGAGCAGAGGGATCTTGGTGTCCATGTACACCGATCTCTGAAAGTTGCCACCCAGGTAAATAGTGCTGTGAAGAAGGCATATGGTGTACTGGGCTTTATTGGTAGAGGAATTGAGTTCCGGAGTCCTGAGGTCATATTGCAGTTGTATAAGACTCTGGTGCTGCCTCATCTGGAGTATTGTGTGCAGTTTTGGCCGCTATACTATAGGAAGGATGTGGAGGCACTGGAACGGGTGCAGAGGAGGTTTACCAGGGTGTTGCCTGGCATGGTAGGAAGATCGTATGAGGAAAGGCTGAGGCACTTGGGACTGTTCTCATTGGAGAAAAGAAGGTTTAGGGGAGATTTGATAGAAGTGTACAAGATGATTAGGGGTTTAGATAGGGTTGACAGTGAGAACCTTTTTCCGCGTATGGAGTCAGCTGTTACTAGGGGACACAGCTTTAAATTAAGGGGAGGTTGGTATAGGACAGATGTTAGGGGTAGATTCTTTACTCAGCGGGTTGTGAGTTCATGGAATGCCCTGCCAGTAGCAGTGGTGGACTCTCCCTCTTTATGGTCATTTAAGTGGGCATTGGATAAGCATATGGAGGTTATTGGGCTAGTGTAGGTTAGGTAGGCTTCGGTCGGCGCAACATCGAGGGCTGAAGGGCCTGTACTGCGTTGTATTTTGCTATGTTCTATGTTCTATGACTTTCATCAAAAAGCTTAAAACGGCAAAGAACAATGTGGTCACAAATGGCTCCTCTGAGACGCCTATCCAGATATAAGGTAAACTTTCATTTAATGATGCTCGGCCTCATGATTTACTATGGATACAGTCAAGTGTATTCCTCAAATCTTTGTTTCATGATCCTCTTTATCTTATTGCTTCTGTAAAATGCCTTAGGCCATCTTTTATTATAATAGCTTGCTATAAAGACAAGCCACTGTTCTTGTCCCTGGCAAGTATAAATCTCGCCCAATCCTGAAAATCTCCCTTTTACAACAAATGCATGCAAACTTTAGGAAGACAACCAAGCAAATATAATTCATTTCTCATTTGGTGCTTCTCACTGTGAGAGAAGTTCAAGACTACAATTTTTTAAATCAATATTTGCCAACATCTCAGGTACCGTAATGTAATTATGTATTTTTCTGATGGCCAATCTGCCTTCAGTTCATTTTTAGATAAACTAGCAGAGTGCATAATGTTAGTATGTCATACAAGGCGATATGTTCCAACTAATCAACTACACATTCAACTATACTTAATCCTGCTTTATTTTAAACAGGAGTTAGCTTTCTTCTAGCTTTGAAAATCCACACAGTTTCAGCATCACACTTCTGACACATGTTTCATGTAATGATTTTTTTAATGGCTTCTCAAACTAAAGTACAAGGGGCTTACTGCAGATGTTATTTAACTATGGGAAGCCAGTATATAGCCATTATAAATGCACTTTTCTAGATGGATATAATGGTGTAAAACCATAATAATTATCACTTTGCAATCAATATGATCCTTGCCAGGGTTGGAGGATCTGAGCTATATGGAGAGGCTGAACAGGCTGGGGCTGTTTTCCCTGGAGCGCTGGAGGCTGAGGGGTGACCTTATAGAGGTTTACAAAATTATGAGGGGCACGGATAGGATAAATAGACAAAGTCTCTTCCCTGGAGTTGGGGAGTCCAGAACTAGAGGGCATAGGTTTAGGGTGAGAGGGGAAAGATATAAAAGAGACCTAAGGGGCAACTTTTTCATGCAGAGGGTGGTACGTGTATGGAATGAGCTGCCAGAGGATATGGTGGAGGCTGGTACAATTTCAACATTTAAGAGGCGTTTGGATGGGTATATGAATAGGAAGGGTTTGGAGAGATATGGACCGGGTGCTGGCAGGTGGAGCTAGACTGGGTTGGGATATCTGGTCAGCAAGGACGGGTTGGACCTAAGGGTCTGTTTCCATGCTGTACATCTCTATGACTCTATAACTACCAGATGTTGCTATTCTATGAATACCAGAAGAGCAGAATTAAGCCATTCAGCCCATTGAGTTTGCCCTACCATTTGATCATTGCAGATATGCTTCTCAATCTCATTCTCTTGTGTGCTCCCTGTAAGCTTTGGTCCCCTGAAATCAAAAACCTATTTATCTCAATGACACTCAATGACTTGGCATCCACAGCCCTCTATGGCAATGAATAACACAGATTCATGACCCTATAGTTGAAGGGATTCCTTTTCACTTCAGTTCTAAAGGGTCATCCCTTCACTCTGAGGCTGTGCCCTGTGTCTCTTCAATGAGTGGAAATATCTTCTCTCCATCTACTTTTGTCCAGGTCTCTCACTATCCTGTAAACTACAATCCGATCCCCCCCCCACCCCCCCCCACCCCCCTCATCCTTCTAAACTGCATTGCTCCTAAAATGATAGGCCTTTCATTTTATTTCATTTGATTTGACTGGACTTCTGCCAGTCAGCTACTCCCCTGCCCATGCCAATACAGTGTCCCTAACACTATAAGCTCTTATCTTATTTTGCAGCCTCCTGTGTAACACCTTGTCAAAGGCCTTCTGAAAATTCAATTAAATCACATCCACTGGCTCTTTGTTGTCTAACTTGCTCATTATCTCCTCAAAGAATTCTAACAAATTTGTCAGGTATGACCTCCTCTTGATGAAGCCATGCTGACTCAGCCCTATTGTACCATGCATTTACAAGTACTTGCTCTTAATAATGAACTCTCAGATTATACCAAAGACCAAGGTCAGACTAATGAGTAGACAGTTTGTCTTCTACCTCCCCTCCTTCTTTTACAGGGATGTTACATGAGCCTTTTTTCTCTGTGTCTTCTGGGATTTTCCTGATTCCACTGATTCCTAAAATATCATCACCAATGCCTTCACAATCTACTCCGCTATCTCCTTCAGAATACAAAGTGTAGCGCTACCAGTTTGGGTGAATTATCCACCTTCAGACTTTTCAGCTTCCCCAACACCTTCTCTATAGTGATGGCCACTACAATCACCTCTGCGCTCTGACTCTCTTGAAGTTCTGCTATGTTTTTGGTGTCTTCCAGTTTGAAAACTAATGCCAAGTACCTATTCATTTCTGCTTTTTCATTTTTCCCTATCACTGCTTCTCCAGCCTCAATTTTCAGCAGTCTAATGTCCACGTTTGCCTCCCTCTTATCTTTGAGATATCTGAAAATGTTCAAGTTATCTTCTTTCACAATACTAGCTAGCACGCTCTCGCTTCCAGTTTCTCCCTCGACCTTATTGCTTTTTTAGTTATCCACTGCTGGCTTTTAAAGGCTTTCCAATTCTCTGGTTTCCCACTAATCTTCACCACATCGTATGTTTTTTCTTTTGCTTTTATGCTGTCTCTGACCTCCCTTGTCAGCTATGGTTGCCTTGTCCTCCCCTTAGTATGTTTCTTCTTCCTTGGCATCAATTTCTGCTGTGCCTCCTAAATTACCCCCAGAAATTCCTGCCATTGCTGCTCCACTTTTGACCCGCTAGGTTCCCCCTCCAATCAACTCTGGTCAGCTCCTTCCTCAAATCTTTGTCATTATTGTTACTCAGTTTTAATACAATTACATCTCACTCCAGCTTCTCCATCTCAAAGTGAAGGATGAATTCTGTTATTTTATGCTCACTGACCCCAGAGGTTCCTTCAGCTTAAGCTTCCTAATCAAGTGAACATCATTGCACATTACCAAATCCAGAATTCCTTGTTTTCATTTCAACGGCTGTGACTCTGGGAAAACTGTATTAATTTTAAACATGGCATTTTCTCGTTCTTTAAATAAACTAACTAAATTCATTTCTTCACCAAGTTGCATCACAAGTCTGTCTTGTCACAGCTATGTTGCAATTAAATGACTCTTGGTAGGGCCTTGAGTAGTGTTGTAGAACAGAGGGACCAAGGGGGTGCAGATACATAATTCTTTGAAGTTTGCATCACATAAGACAGGGTGGTTAAAAATGCATTTGGCACGCTTGCCTTCATTGCTCATTCCTTTGAGTATAGGAATTGCGAAGGTATATTGAAGCCCTATAGGACATTGATAAGGCCTCTTCTGGAATACTGTATCCAGTTCTGGTTGCCCTGTTATAGGTAGGATCTTATCAAGCTGAAGAGGGTTCAGCAGAAGTTTGCCAGAATGTTGCTGGGATTGGAAGGTTTGATATATAAAGAAAGGCTGAATAGGCTGGGACTTTTTCATTGGAGTGAAGGAGGTTGACAGGCAATCTAAAAAAGGTTTATAACATAGTGAGAGTTATAGCTGGAGTGAATGGTGGTTGTCCTTTCCCTAGGATGGGGATATCAAGACTAGGAGGCACATGTTTAAGGTGAGAGGAGAGAGATTTAAAGAAGACATAATAGGTATTTTTTTTTACGAAGAGGATGGTTCATGTTTAGAATGATCTTCTTGAGAAAGTGGTGGATACGGATGCAATTAAAAGACATTTGGATAGATACATGAATAGGAAAGGTTTGGAGGGTTATGGGGTAGGAGCAGGTTGGTGGGACTAACTTAATTTGGGATTATGTTTGGCATGATGTGGTTGGACCTGGGGATCTGTTTCCACTCTGTATGACTCTATGACTAAGTTAGCTAGCCAGTAAATTATTCAAGAAGAAGCATGGTAAAAAGAGGACTCCCTCACTGAGTGCTAGCAACCAGCTCACAGCAAGCCAGTCAAAAGGAAACAGGATGAAAGAATGAACTAAAATGCAAAGCCAAGAATCTAAATCAAATGCTCAACCATCAACATTCCACCATTGACAGTTCACAAATCACTGACCCGTGTATATTTTAACCTTTATTCTTTATACGTTCACTTCTCATTTCTAATCCACATGTATGCATGATGCATTATGATTTTGTCTCATGCTTAGTAACTAATGAATTCACGCTTTTGTTAACTCAAGAAAGCCTAGTTAAATTGGGTCCTTTAAAACATAAGTTACTTTGGATCTGGAAGAAAGGCTTTCACAAGGAAGGCATTCTTCTTCAGTTAACCATGGTGTGACTAACAGAGAGGGCAGGTGAATAAAAAGGGTCGGTAGTTTATCTTTCATCATCAGAGTTATACAATTCAGGGTATCCTTTCTGCAATCGTACCAAACTGGTGAGCCTTTTCTGGGGCCTGGTCATAACAAGATTCACCTACATCCTGCAGTAGGACCCCACTCTCACTGTGTCTTGAAACACATACTCCATTACCTCATTCCACACACCCATGGAAATATCAGCAGCACCCCACCATTGCATTTCAATGCATTTCCTCACTTTCCTCTTCTGCTCTGTTGTACTATCACTGACCATAAACCTGAGTTTATATGACGCTAGCTCAGTCAGCTCCCTCAACTTTCAGAGTCAAAAAGTGTGTGCAGCTTTTTGACCCTGATCTTGAGCATCTCCTCACTTTCTCCCACAATTTTAAGGACATATCCTCAAATGTATATCAGTGACAATCATGATGCGTTTGCCTGATAATAAATCCTCACTGAATACATTGTATCTGGTGCACTCATGCTTCAGAGCCACTCAATACTCTGTCATACCCGTTTACAAGCAAATGGAATGCACAAAAAAAAAGATCGGACTCAAACCCACAGAGATCATGAACTTCACAAATGTTAAAAATCACACACCAGGTTATACTCCAACAGGTTTAATTGGAAGCACACTAGCTTTCAGAGCGACGCTCCTTCATCAGGTGATTGTGGAGGGCTCGATCGTAACACAGAATTTATAGCAAAAATTTGCTATAACCTGGTGTTATGTGATTTTTAACTTTTACACCCCAGTCCAACACCAGCATCTCGAAATCTTCACAAATGTTGACCAAGAGACTTTGAAGATAAGCAGTATATCAAATGCCCTCATTAACATAGATAGTGAGACTTGTATTCCATTGTTTCAAAGTGTATGAATGAATCACTCTAACCCCTTTCTTACAAAACTAAGTTATCTTGATGTGCATTAAAGCAGAAAAGTGATAGTTAGTCCAGCATGAGTAACTAACTGAACTGTTGAGCTATTAAGAGTATGCCTGGCATTCTGAACAGCAGTGACCTCAGCTGGTCTAATGTTGGGTGCCTCATATTCCTCTAATTTTGCTCTTCATTGAAATCCTCAACAGCTAATGAGTGCCAAACAAATTGCTTCTCCCACACCTCTAGTTCTCACTGCTGTTTGGGGTCACATTTCGCTGTTAGGGCAATTTTATACTTCCACCCACACATCATGTTCGAGTGGAAGTATATTGAGTCCAAAATATCTCTTCAGATTTCTTTTACTATTAAGAACAAATGAATAGAAGTAATCCATTCAATCCCTTGAGCCTGTGTTACTATTCTATGAGATTGCTTGAGCCGAGTTCACTGATATTCAGAATGCCAAGCATGTCCTAAGAGCTCAAAAGGTTCTGTTGTTTACTGATCTGGATTTCTATTTACACAACTTTAATTCATATTGTCTAATACTTTTAGAATACAAAAATATATCAATTTGAACATTGAACATTTAAGTTGACCCATCATTCATAACCTTTGGAGGAATTCACTTCCTCATGTCCATTATTCTTTGTGTGAAAGTAAATCATTTTGATTTCATTAATCGTTTGACTCTAAATTTAAAGATCAGACTCCCATTATTCTGGTTCTTAGTCTGAAAATGTGTGCCTTTTATCTACGTTATAAAATCTGTTTATCTTCTGATAAAGTCGAGAATAGATCACACAAAGCCTTCACGATCAAGGTAATACAAACCAGATTTATGCTGTCAATCCCCTTAAATTGATATCAGTTGAGTGAATCTGCCCAGTGCACTGTCCAAGGACAGCATAATCTTTCTTGAGGTGTGGTGCCCAAAATCGAATGTGGTACTCCAGATGGACCAAGACTCAATGCAGTTAAAAATCTTCCTTCCCTTTTCCATTTGCTTTTGAATAGTTTTTGCACTAATACAGCAAATTTCTGTGACTTGTGTATATGGATCCCTAAACTTCTTTATTCCTTCACAGTTTCTAGTTTTAGCACAGAAAAAACCCAATTTATCTTTCTTGGTTTCAAAACGTATTACACACATTTGCCCAGATCATCTGTTATGGTATTATGTGCTCAGTTACATCTGTCTATATTGGATGTATCCTGTCCTCGAAAGAATTCTTCTCATCTTTGAGAGCTGACAGAGCAACAATGGATCTTGTTATAGACTTTAACTGGCTAACAAGATAGTCATGCAATATTTATTTGCCGCAGCTAGACAATATCAGCCAAAATTGGTAAAAATTAAACCTGCATTCTCGAGCAAATGTTTTGTAAAAATTTTATATAGTCATTTGATTTCTTTGCATATTCTTACTAAACATGTTTATATTTACCTGAATTTAAATTATTCCAGTTATTATATGAACTTACTGAAAACATTTAAATTGCCACTGCTGTTAAGTTCCAACTGGTCTCCTTCAAGCCTGATTTTGCAAATAAATTCATTTTAAAGTTAACAATTTCCTTCTGATCACACCTTCATTATATGGACAATGATCAATCTCCTTGATGTGCAATGGATATATCACTCTATCTTGATCCCAGTCATAATACATCTTCATGAATTTTCTCTTCAATGCATCCCCATACACGGTTTTTAAAGAGATAGAATGGAGACGCACCTGATGATGATATCCTAAGTCCTTGTTTTTATCTATCAACAATCTTGATCTCAATATCTTCACTGGTCCTCATATGTAAGTCAGTTACCTTTGATATTGAGCATTCCCTGGACATCTTCTTGCTTATGTATATGTCTCTGGAAATCAATTGTTAAATATTTTTGCTAAATCATCTGTTATGGTCTGGGGCACTGTTACAACTGACCTTGATTGAAGTTCCTAATTCATACTACAAGCTGTCAAGTGCCAAGATGAGGAACTTTATTCACCGAACCCCTCAATTGCTTGCAACAAACATACTGTAAATAAATATCCATTCTTTTGTGGTATATTTTCTCCCAGACCCAAATGAACTTATATTTTAAAAAGAGCTATTTAACCAGGTTTTCTTGAATTGACAAAGTGAGTTTATTGATTGCTAAATGCAAGGAGAATTAGCAATGCAAGATAGATTAGAAATAAAGTGGAGTTCAAAAAAGACAAAACACTTTTTTGTAGAAACAGATATACAGAACAGTCTCTAAACTGTTGGCTAAAAGTGGATACTTGAATATTATGACTATTAGAGTGGAGACCCCAGGTAGCATGACCATTGATAATTGAACAGTTGTTTTTTTGTTGAGGTCCTTGGTTTTGGAGGCTGATTGACATCCCTTTGTCCCAATTTTGTTTTTCAACTGGTTTGGAGCACCCAGAATGAGTGAAGGTCTTTACTTTCAGCACAGGGATTAACCAAGGGATAATTCTTCAAGAGTGACCTTCAAACAAGCTGATTATACACAAGAGCATCACTTCCGCTAGAATTGATACTTACATTCTTTTAGCCATTTTTTTTTATTTGTACATGGAGAACAAAACAGACATGTCTAAAAGTGGCATTTGGCTGAAAAAGGAGAGATAGTCTCTTCCCTGCCACTCCCCTCATTATCTCCTTTTGCTATATCTTAACTGCAATATGATATCTTGATCTCTTTCAACCATTCAATTGGGTATGGAAAATATTCTATCAGATTTTTTTCTTCAGTGCACTGAGGAATGAGAAATCCCAGGTGTAATAAAGAGAACAAAGTGGCTGTTACAACACATCTCCATACTATTGTTATGATAATGTGTTATCTAAAATACTAATGCATAACATCATTTGTTGGATATATGCCTTGAACTTTTTGAAGAGAACACTTTGTAAAGTAAAAGACATTGGTTGCATTGTGATGAGCACCAGCTGCTTAAATGACTTAACTAACTGTCAGATATATTCAGAGAGAGATCACATGACCCATTTGCTTCTGGAAAGTATATGGGATTTGAACCTCAGCTAGTTAGAGAGAAACTGCTGAAAGGAAACAATCTTCATCTTTTCTTTCTTTCTTTAAAATCCCTCTGATCAAAGTTTTGCGATCTGAAGCCCCAGTCAAAGACCTCATTACCATAACTGGAGAGATCTTAATGGAGAAATCTGAATCTACACCACTGCCAAAAAAAAGAGAAATCATCCAGCCATAACTGACTCAGGAAGGAACTCCAGTACCAACAGTTTGTGTAGAAAGTAATTTCAGCTGCAGACCAGTATTTGGACAATCTATGCTTTTTTTTAAAGCAATTAACTTAAGTAAGCTGGATGACTTGTTTCTGACGTAGAACTAAATTCTGTCTCATTTATATAACTGCAGTATTACATCTGTTTGAAATTCAAACTCTGTCATAGTCAATGGACGGGTGGGATAGGAAAAGAAATGATTCCACCCCACTGACCTTGGTTCTGATGCATATGCATTCTACCACAATATCTAAAATATTCCCAGGTAACAACAGCAAGCTTGTGCATGTAATTATAACAATCTCAATTTTATGAGTTCATATTTGGTGCTTGATCTTCACTTTTAAGGATCAGCAGAAGGGTAATATGGAAGAGTAAGCTGTGTATCTGAATAGTAGGCTTTGCACATTGGTCACTGCCTGGTGGAGAAGGTTTGGAATAGGGGTGGAATATAGGGAAAGATAATGTTGGGAGTAAGGGGAATCCCATCAAGATAAAAAAAGGAACACAGAATCTGATCCTGCCCAATAGGTACAATGTACATGCTAGCTGTGAGTAAAAGGACAATGACTGTGTTAACCAGAACATAATTTAAGAACATAAGAACTAGGAGCAGACACAAACACTTCAGTTTGTCAAATCTACGCTGCCATTCAATAAGATCATGGCTGATTTTGTCTCAGCTTCAACTCCTGCCTGCTCTCCATAACCCTTCAACCTATTAGTAATTAAAAATCTGACTCCTTAAATTTACTCAATGTCCCAGCATCCATTGCACTCTGGGACAGTGAATTCCACAGAATTCTCTCCATCTCTGTTTAAAATCTGCTACTCCTTATCTTGAAACAGTGACCTCTCTTTCGATATTAGTCTACTGTACATATGATTTGTCAATCTCCATTAGTATTTTATACACCTCAGTTAGGCCCCAGCTCATTCTTCTAAACTTCAGAGAGTATGGGCTCAATCACTTTTCATAAGACAGACCTTTCATCTCTGAAACCAATCTAGTGAACCTCCTCAATGCAACTACAATCCCTCTCAAGTTAGGGGACCAAATTTGTATGCAGTATTCCAAGTGAGGTCTCACTCACGCCTTGTACAGCAGTAGCCACAATTCCTTGCTTTTATTCTCTATGACTATAGAAATAAATGCAAAAATTCCATTTGCCTTCCTTTAAACCTGCACACTAGCTTTCTGTGATTCATGTGTGAGAACACCTAGATCCATTTGCACTGAAGTACTATGAAGTTCCTCTTCATTTGGACAGCAAGTTCCCTCCAAAATGGATAACCTCACACTTACCCTCATTTAAGCTTCATCTGCAAAGTTTTGGCCCATTCACCTAACAGATCCATATCTATTTGTACATTTCTTATTTCTTTATTGCAATTTATTTTACTATTTATTTTAGTGAATCTATAAATCTGCACTTTTGATTATAATGCTGTTTATCATTGCATCCAAGTCATGAATATAGATTGTAAATAGTTGGAGCCTGAGGCTTGAACCCTCTGGCATCTCACAAGTTGCCCCTTGCCAACCAGAAAAGAGAGCCATTTAGCCTGATACTGCTTTCTGTTGGTTAGCCAATCCTCTATCTAAGCTGGAATGTAGTGAATGTGAAAGATGGAATGTAGTGTGAGAAAGTATGAAATGATGCACTTTTATTGGAAGAATGGAGGTACAGACTATTTTCTAAATGGGAAAAGGCTTCAGAAATCTAAAACACAAAGGGACTTAAGAGTCCTAGTTCAGGATTCAGTTAATGTTAACCTGCAAGTTTGATCAGCAGTTAGGAAGGCAAAAGGAATGTTCGATTTCATTTTTGACAGAACTGGAATACAAGAGCAAGTATATACTGCTGAGGCTGTATAAGGATCTGGTGAGGGCACATTTGGAGTATTCTGAGCAGTTTTGGGCTCCAGATCTAAGGAAGGATATGTTGGCCTTGGAGGGGTTCCTGGGAATGTTAACAAGAATGATCTTGGGGATTAAAGGCTTGTCATATTAGGAGCAGTTGAGGAGTCTGGATCTATACTCAGTGGAGTTTAGAATGATGAAGGGGGATCTGAGTGAAACCTATAGAATACTGCGAGGCTTGGATAGAGTGGACATGGAGAAGATGAGTCCACTAGTAGGGGAGTTTACGACCGAAGTGTACAACTGCAGAATGAAGGGATGACTCTTTAGAGCTGAGATGAGGAGGAACTTCTTCAGGCAGAGGATGGTTAATTTGTGCAGCTCATTGCCGCAAAGTGCGATGGGGCCAAATCATTGAGTACGTTTAGGGCTTGAATAGATAAGTTCTTGATTGACAAAGGGGTCAAGGGTTATGAGGAGAAGGCAGGAGAACGAGGTTGCGAAACATATCAGCCATGATCAAAGTTAAAAATCACAAAACACCAGGTCATAGTCCAACAGGTTTATTTGGAAGCGCTAGCTTTCGGAGCACTGCTCCTTCATCAGGAGATTGTGGAGGGTATGGTCATTTCAAAAAGAATTTAATGTGAAACAAAACCAGTTAATTCCCTCAAGGGACAAAGGTCCTATAAATTAAAAAAAAACATACAGGCATGGATCACTAAAAAGATATGAGACAAAATCAAACTAAAGAAAAAGATACATATAAATGCAAAAATTAGCACAGGTCCTAGTGAATGGAAAAGATATAATCAGCCACAAAGGATGAAAAAACAGATAGTCTCCTTAAAAAAGTCTTCCAAAGGATACCAAAATCAACACAGCCATAAAAATGCATTATGGAAAAGCAGATTCTCATAAATGAAGCAAACCCAATGTAAATTAATAGCTGACGTCAGTGAAAATAGGGAAATGTCAGATATTCAGAGTAATTACATTTTGTCAGTAATTACAATTTGAGGAAAAGGTCAGGATGTTAGACATCCTAAGGAAAGTTTTATTAAATCGGGGTTAGGGATTAAACAAATAAATGTATGCAAGAAAACAGATGAAGCAAAGGCTAAGGCTTCTGAAAACAGTGCTGAACGCTTAAGCTCCAGAATTAGTTCTAGCTAAGTTAAGCAGGCAAAGTACAGATACAGCATCAGCACACTGACATCTAGTTTGCAGGGTAGAAAACTGTCTAAGTATGTCCTGTCCACAGAAAGCAAGACAAATCCACCCTGGCCAATTACCACACAATCCGTTTACTCACAAACATCAGCAAAGTGATGGGAGGTTTCATTAACAGTATTATAAAGTGACACTTCACATAATTGTTATGGTACAGAAGGAGACCTTGCAGCCCATCATGTCTGCACGTGCTCTATAAATCAAACATGATTTAGTACTAATCTCCTTTCTTTTCTCATAACCCTGCACATCATTTCTGTTTAAATAATTATCTCATCCTCTCTTGAATGCATCGAGTGAATTTTCCCTCATCACACTTTCAGGCAGTGCATTCCAAACCTAAACTACTTGCTGAGTAAAAAAAGCTTTTCTTTACATCACATTTAAATCTTTTGCTAATTATTTTAAATCTGTGCTCTCTCATTCATGGTCCTTTTATAAGAGGAAACTGTTCCTGTCTATCTTGCTGTCTGGACTCCTCATGATTTTGAAAACATCTAACAACTCTCCTTTTAGTCTTTTTCCCTTCTCCAGCATATCATCATGACTGAAGCTATGACAGTGACTTATGAGAGAGAACTCCAAGGGTTAAGATATGAGAAGAGATTAACAAAACTAAAGTTGTATTCATTTGAATTTAGAAGATTAAGGGTGATGTGATCAAAGTTTTCAATCTTTTATCTGTAATAGACAGGATAGATTGAGAGATTTATTTTCCACTGATTGGAGATTTGAAGATGAGAGATCATTGCCTAAAAATTAGACCCAGAAATTTTAGAAATGGAATTTTGAAACATTTCTTACATAGAAGGTTACAATTGTTATTCTCGAATGACAATTTTAAAACCTAGACTGTTAGTTTTTTTGCCAAATGTATGGGTCAGTTGCAAATGGGTAGTGTGACAAGGAGGTCAGTGCTCAGTGACTTGGAGGCTAAATGGGTGCCACATGGATAGAGCGGCAGAATACAAGGTGGCAAGGAGGCCAAATAAGTGTTGCAGCATTTAGGATAGGTTAGAGTGAAAGAAATTGTTTGATGGAGAGTGGGATGATGTGTGTTGGGTGGGAGGAGATAGTTGGGTCTGGTGGCAGAGGAAAGGGGATTGAATCCTGGGGAGAGAGACAGTATGTATTAAGGAGGACAGCTGCAAATCAAGCACAGAGCAGAGGAAAGCAGGTCACAGGATTGATGATGAAAGGTTGGGGAACAGTTAACATGATCAAGCCTGGTGTCAGCAAAGATGGGTCAAGACTGGAGTAAGTGAAAGTGGATGAATGATTCCAGAGTTGGGGAAGGGTAGTCTGACCCCAAGTGGATGAATGGGAGATCAGGTCTGGAGTGGGTGAAGAAGAGAGGTCAGGTCCAAAGTGGAGGAAGTGAGGTAGTTTCAGAGTTAGTGTGGGGAGGTGGTGAGTCTGGAGTGGGTGGACAGGGTTGGCAGGTGGTGAGTCTAGAGTGAATGGAGGAGGTTGAATTGGTCAGTTGTGAAGTATAGGATGGAGGTAGTTGGGTCTGGAGAAAGGGAAAGGGCGGTGGGTGTCAGGTTTGAAGTATAGGATTGGGTCCAGAATGGGAACCAAGGGAAGTGATGTTAGGTCCAGTTGTGGGAGAAGGGACACAAGTCCAGAAGATACAAAACAGGTGGGGGAGGGGGCGGGAATCTCTGGTCTGGAGCTGGGGTAGGAAAATTAGATCTAGAGCAGATGAAGGCAGTGTTGACTCTAGAATAGAACAGAACAAAACTGTCATGTCCCTTGGCTGTTAGATATGTGTCTAGGGGAAATGTCCTTTGGAGTCTGCTATGATGGGATTTCCACAAGGTCCCCATGCGTGACTCCCATATGTGCAAGAGTAATGAATGTCTAGCCATCAGAAAATCTGGGCCAATGTTTCATAATGTTCATGAATGTTTTTCATTTTGATACTTACATGACTGAAGCTTATTACGATAATGTCTGTGGGTATGCACAGTGATCACAATTATATCCTTCAAATTTATTGTCTTTGGCTGATAAGTAGAGAAGAAAAAATATTATGGTGCACTTATCAAAATTACTTTAGATCCTGACCTTTCTTCTGTATTAGATCAGATCATGATTTAAACTATATAACTGCGACTTGACTGCCTTCTGGGGTTTTATAAGGTGTAAGGAAAAGACAAGTGTTAAATTGCTTGTACAGCAAACTGCACAACATCTGAAGCTAAATGGTGAAATGGAGGCAATAATTTGTCGTGAGCTGGCAGACGTAGCAGGAATACTGTAAAAGAGGAAGACTGCTTGTTAAATATTGCTAGATGTATTGTATTTGACAGAAAGAGGAAAAGAAGAAAGGGGATCAGTGTAGCTGTACTAATTAGAAACATATAAAGCAATTTAAAAAGGTATATAAATAATATAAAGATAGGAACAGATTAGGGCTCAGAAAATTGCAGAGGGAATATGTTGGAAGAAATACATAGGCAAACTTATGAAATCAGTAGAAGACAGTGAACAATAGTTACGGGAAATATCAACTAAAGGCAGGTAAAGAGCAAAAGGAGGTAACAAAATGCAATAAAAGAATAAAGATATTACAATGTTAAAAGGTTGCTTTCTTATCCACTTACAAAAGCATTAACAAAGAGGAACTGTTGCTGGATCTAGTAATGGGGAATGAACCAGAACAGATCAGAGAAGTGCTGGTGACATTTTGGCAATAAAATAACATTTGACATCAGTAAGTGAGTAATCCCAGTGTGTGAAAAAGTACACTATCAACCTGATTAAGATTATCAGTGAAGCTTGTAACGTGGCTCACTTATATTTGTTAGAAGTAACATATGTTCACACGCAGGATCCTGTCAATTGCAAAAAGAGTGACCATGTCCAGGCATTGAAACTGTTTTAATTAAACAATAGCCTGGGCACACAATGTTTTCTGAAGCACTTCTCATGACAATGCCCTGAACAGAGCCAATTTGCCTTTTTTGAAATTAAACAGAAGCTTGGGGAGAAACTAGTAAATGCCAAAACTCCCACAACTCACTGCAAACTATTATTAAACTGTTCATATCATTTGGAATGAATACTAATAAATCATGGCCACTGGAGAGCCAATATAAAGCTGGGTTGAACTTAGTAGTTATAAAAAGTTAATTAAAATTATTTTGGGCAGCCTCAGTTCAATTGTTATTTTGACATGGATTCTTTGCACAAAACCAGCCATGAATGGTATATTTGTCCCTCAGAGAAACCAATGCTAAGTTATGTGAGGAATAAAAAATGTTAGACTACCATGGCATGTTGTTAGAACAGAGTTGGAAGAGTCCAAATATGAACATTTGGTTCCCCATTTTTGAAAATTTATTCATTCACAGGATGTAGGCATCACTGGCCAGCCCAGTATTTATTACCCATCTCTAACTGCCCAAAGGGCAATTCTGTGTCAGTCACCTTGCTGTGGGTCTGAAATCATGTGTAGACCAGACCAGGTAAGGATGGCAGTCTCGTTCCCTAAAGGGCATTTGTGAACCAGTTGTGTGTGTTTCCTGAAAATCAACAATGATTTCCTGCTCACCATTAGATTCCTAATTCTGGGTATTTATTGAATTCAAATTCCACCATCTATCATGACAGGATTTGAACCCAAGTCACCAGAACATTAACAGACTCTCTGGATTAATAGTTTGGCTTTAAAACCACTAGGCCATCACCTCCTCAGAGGAAGTGGGAGATTATGAATGGGAAAGCTCTGATTCCTGTCATATTTCACTTGAAAAATAAAATGAAGTAGATTTTTGTTGATTTGCATTACTCTGGTAATACTCTAACCTTGTTAGTCTGCTTGCCTGAAAATGATGGAATCTTCTTGCTCTGGTAAACATCCCATTGGCTGGACTTGGAGAAGCAGGAATTCTGTTTGGAGGTGAGACAGTTGCCCATGTAATCACATGGCAACAAATTAGTTAGCTTGCATGGTCAACGAGATCAGCTAATTGTGTGGTGAGGGCAGGCAGGAAGTCACTGACTTTGCCTTCACTGCAGTATAAGGGTTTAGTAGTTATTGCGTTAAATGCTAGAGTGAAGTATCAGTGTTCAGATGACTTAAGATCACATATAATTGGAACCTGAGCCAGAAAATGTCTGGTGAGAATCTGCAAAACTGTTTACCTGTAACTCGTGCAAATGGTCAATGGATGTTTATTAGTTTATATTAGCTTGCTTTCCAGTTCTCTTTTATCAAAGACATCAAAATCATGGTATTAATGCATGGCTGCACTGACTCTGATTTTGTTCACTCATCAGACGGTTGTCAATGCATCAGCAAGAAATAGAAACATTGGGCTGAGGGCAAAGTCACTATAGCTTTCACTATATTTGGCCTGTTCTCCACTGAAAATATCCTTATGGATGCATGACAGCAAAATCTTCAAAATACTGTTGATTATGTTTAAAAAATTTACTTGTAATAAATGAGTACTAACAAAATCTCCTTTACTTTTCCTAACTATGATGTTTCCTAATATTACATTCTCACTGTTAGTTGATTGAATTCATTATGCTACTTTGTTAGATTGCCAACAAACCAACTGTATATGTGGTAGTTTCACCAAGTGCACGACTAGGCACACTCAACGTACCGATTGGAAGTAGTAAGAAGCATTTATTCCTTTTAGCAAATGAAAATAGCGTTAATGCCTATATCCTTTGATAAAATAAGGACATTGAAATATTAAAATGGTTTTTGTTCGATTTAAAATTGAATTGAATTTATTGCCACATGTACTAAGGCACAGTGAAAACCTTTGTCTTGCGAGCAATACAGGCAGACACATAGTTCAGTCACATGGATAAGTAAATAATAGGTAAACAGCGGCAAAAACCAAACCACAGGTACAGGTGAATGCTAAGAGTTTGTAAGTCCATTCAATATTCTAACAGTAGGGTAAAAACTGTTTCGAAATCAGCTGGTGCATGTGTTCGGGCTTCCGTACCCTCTCCCTGATGGTAGAGGTTGTAGAAAAGCATTGTTAGGGTGGGATGGATCTTTGAGAATGCTTGTGGCCTTTCCTTGACAGCGGGTCTGGTAGATGAATTCTATAGTTGAGAGATTGGCCTTTGTGTTTGTCTGGGCTGAGTTCACCACACTCTGTAACTGTCTCTGATCTTGAATGGTACAGTTATCACACCAGGTAGTGATACATCCAGACAGAATACTCTCAATGGTGCACTTATCAAAGTTGGCAAGGGTAGTCATGCCAGATTTTCTCAGCTGTCTGAGGAAGAAGAGATGTTGTTAGGCCTTTGTAATCAGTGCATCCACATGAAGAGTCCAAGAAAGCCTGTAGTTGATGATCACTCCCAGGAGCTTGACAATCTCCACTCGGTCCACCTCTGTGCTGTTAATGCGTAGGGTGACGTGAGTAACATCACGTCTAAAGCCAATAATGCGTTCTTTGGTTTTGCTAGCATTGAGAGCTAGGTTGTCTTCAGTGTACCATTTTTCCAGGTTTTCCATCTCCTGTTTGTAGTCTGTTTCATCATCATCTGAGATTCGACCGACTATTTACTTCAGTGAACTTGTAAATAGCATTAATCTAGTATTTGGTGACACAGTCATGGGTATACAGTGAGTACAGCTGGGGGCTAAGTATGCACCCCTGAGGGCCTCCAGTGTTGAGTGTTAGTGAGGATGAAATATTGTCCCCAATCTTCACTGATTGTGGCCTGTGGGTCAATTGCAAAGTGTGGGGCTTAGTCTCAGATCACTAAGTTCAGTAATCAGTCTTTAGGGGATAATAGTGTTGAAGGCTGAACTGTAGTCAATGAGTAGGATTCTTATGTAGCTGTTCTTGGTGTCAAGATGTTCGAGGGAGGAGTGAAGGACAAGTGATATGGCACCTGACATGGATCTGTTGGACCGATAGGCAAATTGGAATGGGTCAAGAGCAGTGCGGAGGCTGGAGTTACTTAATGCCATGACCAGCTTTTCAAAGCACTTCATGACGACTGAAGTTAGGGCCATTGGGCGGTAGTCATTGAGACATGCTGCATGAGTCTTCTTAGGCACAGGGATGATGTTGGCTCTCTTGAAACAGGCAGGGACAATGGCCTGCTGCAGAAAGAGATTGAAGATATCCAAGAAGACTTCTGCCAGTTGATCTGCGCGTGCTCTTATTGCACGGACTGGTAATCCATCTGGTCCCATCGCTTTCCTTGGTTTCACATGAAGGAAAACTGATCTGACCTCTGATATAGTGACTGTTGGGATAGGTTTGTCAGGACTCGTTGGAATAGGTGTTACCTCTGCACCGAAAATCTGCTCCAGAGTAAAACACTTAGATTCAGTAATATTTTGCTGTAATTCAGTGGTTTTTGAGAAAATACAAACAACTTATTGTAGTTTGTTGACTTCTAACAAAATATAGAGAAAGTACTTCTTTACTCAATATAAATTCAAAGATACAGGCTATTCTGCTTTAACCCATGTTTCCTCAATGCAATTTCGCTGTAACACAATTGACAAATTGAAAACACTATTTGTAAATGACAAACCTTTAAAACATGTGTTGGCTGTAACAAGATTGTATCGCCAAGACTTTATGCAATGTTTCTAAGGCGCTATTTTTCTATAACATGAGGTTGCACAAGAAAGCAAGCATCGCATTATGGAAGAACTGACTGTATCAATAGCTAGTATGAAGTATGTAGTATTTTGATCCAAGAAAGAGAGCACAGAAGCTGAGTGAGCTTAAAGTTCTCCAAAAACTGAACACAAACGATAATTCACAATCTTAGAAGAGAATACTCAATTGACTGTAAAACATAGTTAAACCAATTTCTCATTTTCCCTTAAATTCTACTGCTTTCCAGAGTTACCTCAGATTGATAGAATCCTTTGGGTTATTGAGACCCCTAAAACACAAAGCTTTGGAAGAGTGTAGAATTTAATGTATGCTGCTCAAATGCAAGTTGATGTTATTCATAAGGATTTCTACAGAACTTGTGTTTCCTAAAAATACTCTCCAAATACATGAAGGGATTTAGTTGTACAAAATTTCTAGAATATCCGCATCTCTTTCCTTTCTTTGTTTCCTCAACATGAGGTTTTTACCAGGCCATTTCAGACAGCAGTTAAGGGCAAATTGTGATGATACAATGGTATTAAGAGGTGCATTTTATACTTTTTTTTTAAACAAAGAAAGGTTGAGACAGAAGAACCAAGCAGTCTGCTCAAAGTCAATAGAATTAACAGCTTTTCAGGCCTTGGGGCTTTTCTTTTTAAAATTTGGAGCAATAGCAGCAGCCTGAAAGGGCGGGGTCAAGCTCCCACAGAACCAGGATGTTTTTAGTTTTAACTTTCTGCAGTTGCTTGGGTCTTGAAGCTGGATGTGAAAGCTCTTATTCCTCTCTCGGTTACAAAAAAGCTGGTGTTCTCTTCCTGTTGTTAGAATCACATGTGAAACAATATATTTTACTGAATGTGCCTTTGCTAAGGATATGTTTATGGGGTGTTCCACTATATTGACATAGATAACTAGTAGTAGTTAATGTATTCATTGCATCTATTATTTTGTTAAGCCTTTTGACAGAGTTATGGTTAAGCCAATTCTTTTATTTTTATTTTGGCTGTATTTTAATTGTAGTATAAAAATAACGTGTTTTGCTAAAGGTCGAGAAGTTTAACCAACTGAATTGCATCTGGAATGCAGCGACTGAAAATAAGAAGAAGTTAGGATTGAGACTATATTCTTAATACATTTTGAGGGGGTTTAGTCTGTTTCATAACAAAATGCATTACTATGGGTTTAGGGTCATATGTTTGCCAGACCAGGTAAGCATGGTCCTTTCATAAAGGACATAGTGATCCAAAGGATTATAAGGATAACTGATTTTTAAAAAATCACTATTTGAGCAGTTCTTTTTATTTAAGATTTCTATTGATTAAATTAAAATGCAACAATCTGCCTTGGTAGGATTTGAACTCATGCCCCAGGGAATTCTGGACCTCTGGATTCTTAGTTGAGGCATTGAGCTGTATTCCTTGATTGTGCATGGCTAATTATTTGACTCAGCCAAAATCTGCCCCGATATTGTCAAGGACACATTGGAATTGAGATGTTGTGAAAAAAAAAGACACACTCAGGTCTGTGAGGTTAAAAACATTCATTTGAGAATCTGTTGGGGAGAAGCACTTAGAATTATAGAGTCAGAGAGATATACAGCATGGAAACAAATCCTTCCATCCACCTCATCATGCCAACCAGATATGTTAAATAAATCTAGTCCCATTTGCCAAGATTTCGCCCATATCCCACTAAACAATTCCCATCCAGACGCCTTTTAAATGTTATGCTGCCACTTTCTCTGGCAGCCCTTTCCAGACATGAAAATGTTGTCCCTTGGGTCCCTTTTAAATATTGCCCCCCCACCTTAAACCGATTGCCTCTCATTTTGGACTCCATCACCCCGAGGAAAAGATCTTGCCTTTTTGCGCTACCCATGCCTCTCATGATCTTATAAACATGTGTAAGGTCATCCCCTCAGCCTTCGACACTCCAGAGAAAATAGCCCCAGCTGAAGGAGCAGCACTCTGAAATCTGGTGCTTACAAATAAACCTGTTGGACTATAACCTGGTGTTCTGTGATTTTCAACTTTGTAGACCCCAGTCCAACATCGGTATCTCCAAATCATTAGCCCCAGCTTATTAAGCCTCTCCTTCCAGCTCAACCCCTCCAACTCTGGCTACAGCCTTGTCAAGCTTTTCTGAAATATTTCAGGTTTCATGACATCTTTCCTATAGAAGGGAGACCAAAATTGCATGCAACACTCCAAAAATGGCCAAACCCATGTCCTATACAGCCACACATGACCTCCCAATTCCTATATTCGATGCACTAACAAATAAAGGCAAGCATACCAAAGTCGTCTTCACTACCTTATCCACCTGCAACTTCACTTTCAAGGGAGTATGAACTTGCACCCCACTGCGGGACAGGATTTCAACATATTTGGATAGGTAAGTGCTGATTAGGGATAGTCAACATGACTTTGTGTGTGAGAAATTGTGTCTCACTAACTTTTTTTTTGAAGAAGTAACAAATAGCATTGATAATGGCAAGGCCATGGATGTGATCGAAATGGATTTAACAGTAAGACATTCAACAAGGTTCTTCATGGTAGCAAAGTTAGATCACATAGAATACAGAGATAACTAGCTATTTGGAATTAGAACTGGAGGATGGTGGTGGAGGGTTGCTTTTCAGACTGGAGGCCTGTGACCAGCAGTGTGCCACAAAAAATGGTGCTGGGTCCATTGCTTATTGTCATTTGTATAAATGATTTGGATGTGGACATAGGAGGTATGGTTGGTAAGTTTGCAGATGACACGAAAATTGGAGGTGTAGTAGGCAACAAAGAAGGCTACTTCAAAGTACAATGAGATCTTGATTGGTTGGGTCAATGGGTCCAGGAGTGGCAGATAGTGTCTAATTTAGATAAATATGAGGTGTTGTCTTTTGGAAAGGCAAATCAGAGCAGGACTGATACATTTAATGGTGAGGTCCTGGGGAGTGTTGCTGAACTTGGAATCCCGAGGAAAACCTCTCAAAGACAGAGTCTGCAGCAGCCTCTTCTAATGCTTATTTCACGACAAGGTTTCATTGCAGACATAAGTAATTGGCTTCTTTCAGGACATACGTCACATGGTCAGTTTCATTATCTACTCAGTGAATTGGACAATGCAAGTTCAAAAGATGTTTCCTTCTATCTTCTATCTAACTTTTTGAACTTGAGTCTACTGGTTTCTATAGTTGCTCAACCTCCCTGTCTGAATTCAGCTCCAGTTATCTCCTCTGTGGGCAAAGAATAACATACTTTATGCAGGCTGTGAAAACTGCTGCATTTCACAACCAGTATTAGTCAAATATTCATCATGCCTCAAAGGAGCTCTTATAATTACAGTGCCTATTTGAAGATTATAAATGAATCATCTAATATATACTATAAGATCAAGCCCCAAGTGTCCAATTTTGGAGGTAAATATCTTCGGTTTCCAAAGATCATTCAGTCAGGTCCTAATGCAGGTTGGAGTGGGGGTCAATTATTCCTGGGGAGGATGAACTTTCTGGGAGGCAGCCTTTGTTATCAGGATAGGCCTTCTTTACTCTACCTCTGAGCCTACAAACAGACCATTGCCTTTTACTGGGCTACACAGCTCTTTCTCCCCCATGGATAAATTACCAGCAGCAGCAGAATGAAACCTTTAAGTGGTCTTTAATTGAACCCTTAAGGTCCTTAACTTGCCATTGAGTTGGAAGGTCATTCTCAACTTCTCTAGATCTGAGGAAATTGCATCTTGTCAGGAAAACAATGATGGCAACTACAACACGACCCCATTCCAAAACCTCCATCTCAATTGAATGACCTTTCTACTGACAGCAGCCCATCGTCTTGGCTGGAATTCCATCCCGTCTCTCATTTCTAAATATATAGTTGTGATATGTAATACAGAGAACTGTTCTACTGGATGTAGTGATATTACAAATGTATTAAAAGTAAAGGATTTATAATGCTGCTAGCTATTACAGTCAGCGCAATTAGTACTGTTATCAATAGAACTTGTGACTATTTCTATTACATTGCTGAGTATCTGAACATTGCCATGACTTTAGTGAAAATCATTTAGAAGAACTTTGAGTAATCTGTGCCCACCCTCTCTTTGTAGAAAACATGTCCTATTTCTGCAAGAAATGGCATTTTTTAAAACATTATGAATGCACCAAAGATGATTTTAGAGTTATTACACTCAATAAATATTATGTACTGAATACGCAATGCCAATTAAACAAAATTAAATAAAGAAAATCCGTAAAAACTATTTTGAAATAGTAATAATATTTAAACACACTGTATACACAGGGGATGCAATGCCTAGTGAACATCTAATTTACATAACAAGCAAAAGCATTTATTCTTTCTGTTCATGTGTGGCATTGCCTGGGACTTTGAGTTTTCATTATAAAATTTAATAGGGATGAATGTATGAATACAAATGATCTGTTTGTACTGAGATTTCCTAGAGAATCTGAAATTGAATGAGCATTGAATGCACCATGAGCCCACTTAAAAAAAAGGATATATTATGAACTGTTCAATGCAATATTATTTGAATATTAACACAACAGTGAACATCATATTGCGAGCATGAATTTAAAAATCACTAATTATTACTCATTTATTTACTTCCCATTAAAAGTAGGCCTGTGGCTGAGGTCAAACCAGATTGCTTGTAAATTAGGCATCATGTTTGATTCCTTGTACTTTAAGATTGACTACTTCCATTCCTGTGAATGGCATGCTTCCAATCCAAGCTGAGCCTACTTTTCCTGAAATTGCATTTAATTCCTTGTAAATGCGAGACTCAGTAGCCACTGGTCTACTGGCATTTCTTTCAACCTCTATGTTCTAGAAACTTCTGCTCATCCAAAATTCTGCAACCCATATCCTATAGGGCACAAGGTCCTGTTTAACTACCACTCCTGTTTCAACTGTATACTTTGTCATCTGTTTATTTTTCACTAGCTGCAGTTATAAATTCCTGTCTCTTTACCACCTTACCTTTTCTTGTCTCTTATAACCTCCTTGAGACCATCTGAGTATTTGTTCGTGACTCATGAAAATTGGTATAGTTGGATTAAATTGTCATGGCAACGTTTTGGATATTGGGCATTAATGAATAATTAAAATGTAGTTGACATTGCACACAAATTGAGTATTAATAGAATGGAAATCTGTTCAATGCACAGAATTGAAAGGAGTTGCTGTCTAGGGCTTTGAGTGTCACATGCATTTTATCAAGTGCTTCTGGTATATGTCCGTCTGTAACTAGAAAGCTTTCTCTCCATTTTTGTTTAACCGTGGTTATTGAGGCTTTGAATTCCATGACCCACAAGAATAATGAAATAGCGAGCAGCTGGCTAATGTGGCAAATATCACTTGATACTGACTTGGACCAAAGGAACAGCTACTTACATTGATTTTTTTTATTATTGTATACTTACATTATTAGAGTGCATACCATAAAACCTCCCTAGATGTTTTCCATGATTGTTATGAAACAAAAGTTTCATAATTAACACTGTGTTAAATATCAGGATACATAGCTCAAAAAACCAAAGAACTGTGGATGCTGGAAATCAGAAACAAAAAAACAGAGATTTCTATACAATCTCAGCAGGTCTGGCAGCATCTGTGGAGGGAAAGGAGAATTAATATTCCAATTCAGTGACTCCTCTTCAAAATGGCAGACCAGCTGACTTTTTAAAGCAAGCTCTGTTTTTCTTTCTCTGAACCCAAAGCTTGTTCACTCATCGAGATTTTCAGGAGCAACTTAAAGGAGGACAGGATGTTCCAGAGGCAAAGACATTAGGAAAAGAATCTAGAACTTAGGGCCTTGGCAATTAATGCATTGTCACCAATCATGTGATCGAAATCAAGAATTTGTAAAATGCCAGAATTGGATAAGAGTAGTGAACTTGGAAGAATGGAGTGTTGGAGGACAGTAGAGAGTGGAAAGACTTATACAGTGAATTTGAAGTTCAAGAGTTTGCTGAACCAGGATTAAAAAAATCAATGAGCACAGAAATGATAGGCGAGTGAGGCTGACTGTGAGTTTGGGTAGGAGTGTATGCAGGGTGCAAGGTAGGAGTAAAGCCAGAGAGCAAAATTGAATCAGGAAGTAACACAACCGGTTATCCTGCAGTGGATCATCTTCCCACTCCCATATCATTTTGCTATAATGTCTATCCTTAGTCCCGTTTAATTTCTTACATTCTTTTTATCTTTCAAATCTATCTCTTCCCCACTGCTTTACTGTTTTTGATTTAATCATACTACTTTTTTCCTAGTTTCTGTGTTTAGATAAGCAGAAATTTTTCAAAACCAAACCATAGATCTTTGTTACTAAATCTGTACTTTAGTCACAAGCTGCAACTCTTACCCAGCCAACATCTGAGGCTGAACTTGATGTTTCACAATATCAGTTTCCTATCTCATTCTGAGTTGGGTTTTTTGTCCCACTTTCTCTCCATCATCAATGATTCTTTCTCTAATGTACCTCTCTTTCCCATCACAGTCTCAGATCATCTTCTGGTGAAACCTTCATTCATAATTTTGTTAAGATGCCACATGAGCACCTTTCTTAAGAAGATCCATTATGTGGGCCACACCAGAAACAATTGGCTGCTCAGCACACTCCACTGAAATAGCATTAGGACCTATAAAGACACCCTACGGAGGGGAAATTCTCAACCTGATCATCTTGCTCAGGATAAGAAAGCATACATTGGTGCAAACAGACATTTGAGCCTCCAGTAATGCAGCATTTTGTGGCCATGTTGAATGAAACCAGGATTATTGGATTCAATTGAGTTGCACTTTCAGAATATGGTTTCATTGTATAAGGTTATGGATTTGAAGAAGTTCATTTTCACAGTACAGTGGTCGCATCCTTTCTACTTGTGTAATACACAATCTGTAGGTGGAAAAGGGGTGGTTTCTTCTAACTTTCAGAATTAGCAAGTGCAAATATAACAGCGCCTTATGATTCTAGTTATCATGCCTGACCAAATATAGTTGTACTTATTGTGAGTAAGAAATAAACCTTCTTGTTATCTAATAGTACCTCTTCTGTAGATATTTTATGTTGGTGTGCCCTCAACTATGAATCACTCGGTAGGGCCTAGACAAAGCAAAGACAAGGGAGGATCAGTGGCTGCAGACTATCTCAAATTGTCTGCATCCATTACCACAGAGGTGAAGGTAGCAAGTATCACAAGGAGTGCTGATCTGGGAAAGTACCTCTAATTCAGAGTTGGAAAGAAGGCATTTTTATCACTGCAAAACATTTTGGTTGATCTGACAGTAAACAGGCCAGTTTGGGACATAACAGTTTTCTATGAGAACATTAGTGAAGCAGCTTTTGTATTTTACACTCACTGCTTCACAATCATACGAACTGATGTCAATTTTTTGATAACTGTGTTGATAAATATGCAAACAGTTGTGGCTGGACGTGATGTCCTTCTTGTATTGTTAGATCAGTGTAATGACCATTATACTACTATACCTTTTCATCATAAAATTGCTGAAGAAACTAGTTTTCTGGGCATCCCTATGACCTTTTGAAATGGCAAATGAGAACAAGTCTTGATTGAAATATCGTAACATTAAAAAAGCAATTTCTTCCAAGAAGTCAAAACTCTGTGACTGAGGTTGTTATTAAACGGTTTTTATTAGGTTTTGTTTTTGCTTTTAGGTTATGGTGTTATTTAACTGAAAAGTCCAATTTAGCGATTTTTTTTTTCTCTCTGCACGGTCACCACCCTGAAATATTCTCTGAAAACTTGTCATTACTTCAAAAGCGTTCCTTCTAATTAGCAAAGTGTCTGCCTGATTGGCAGAGTAACACAACAGATGGTATTACGTTTGGCTGAAAAGAATGCACTGAAGAAATAAAATAACTCAAGATAATCTTGAACTTAAAAATACATTAACACTGGGGAGAAGAAATTATAATTAGAAAATTATTTCTGCCAAGAATTCGAGTTTCTTTTCCCAACAAATAATAACCCCAAGCAACATTGATATATCCAGGTCTCAGTAGTTTCTGACAGTTCCTGTGGACTCCAACTGAATTACAGGAATTGGATTTTCAGGACTTAAAGTCCATACATCTAGATGAGATTGAATCCTATGTCCTGTCTCAAAATAATTCACTCTCCTTTTCAATTAACTAATGTACCTTCTTTTCCTTGACAGTGTCTTCCACCTCTGCACAAATCACACTTCCAGTTAGAACTGGGATGTAAATTTATTTCTATTCCTTTCACAAATTTTGAATACAATCTGTGACTGCGAGCTCATGATTCTGAATTAAATCCTAATCTGCATTTTTCTTCAGTTTTAGGTGATCATCTGCTGTCATAGTTCGATGGGCATAATTATGGAATTACGAATGACTGGTGCATCACAACCAGATAAAAATTTTACAAAAAACAAAATGTAATCATTGTTGTACTACAGAAACTTTTTCTCATCAAAGAAAAAGATTATTATAGTCATAGATTTTTAAGGCTATGAACAAGATAACCCTGGCAATTCCAAGGTCTGATTAGACAAAATAAATTTACATTAGAAGATTAACCTAGGCTGCTTTTCAAACTATGTTTCATCTTGTTGCATCCAATACTTTTGCATTTGGTTCCCACTTCCAAAACAAACGACTGGGTTTCATACTTGGGCAGTATTTCTATCCACACACCCCCTGCAGCATTCATGTTTGGGGCAAGACTGTTGACTGACTCATACTGCAGTTACGAGGCCATCATTTGGTTTGAGCCCGGCATTCAGCTTCTATCTGCAGAGGATGCCCAATCTCCTAGTGTTCATAGATTCATAGAGGTCCACAGCACAGAAAAAGGCCATACAGTTCATTGAGTCTGGGCCATTTGTGAACAACCACCTAACTACTCCAATCCCATTTTCCATCACTTGACCCATAGCCTTGTATGCCTTGTCACTATAAGTGCATATTTAAATATTTGTTAAATGTTTCCGCCTCTACCACTCATACGAGCAGTGAGATCCTGATTGCCATCACCCTGTGAGTGAAAACATTTTTCCTCACAACCTCTTTAAACCTCCTCCCCTTAGTTTAAATCTATGTCCCCCAATCATGGAACCCTCCACCAAGAAGGAAAGTCCCTTTTTCTCTACATTGTACATGTCCCTCATAATTTTATACATCTCAGTCATGTCCCATAAGCCTTCTCTGCTCCAAGGAAAACAACCTCAGTGTATCCAATCTTTCTTCACAACTAATATTCTCTAGTCCAGACAACATCCTGGTGTAATTACATTCTTTCTATAATGGGGATTCTAGAATTGAAAACAATACTCAGCTGTGACCTAAAAAAGTTTTATAATGCTCCAGAATTACCTTCTTGCTCTTAAAATCTATATCTCAACTAACAAAGGCAAGTACAATTGATTCTGCTGTAACGTGTGTTTCTTCACCACGAATTTGCTTTAATGTGATTGAAGAATTTAGACCGTTATTTTAGATCGCGAACTTTCCTTACCTGTATTGGCTATAACCGCAATTCTGGCCCCATTAGTTGAAATGGCATGGCTATTCCATGATTTTCTTCTCATGCAAGATTCCGTAAGAATAGAACTATCACATTATATCAAAACTGACACCCTTATGGGAGTATTGGACATGCACACCAAGCACTCTGATCCTTGGACCTTCCAGAGTACTGCCCTTCAATATGTGTTCCCTTGCTTTCTTTGTTCTGTCCAAGTGAATCACACTTATCCATTCTTCCGTAGGCCAACAACATGGCTACTAGCCATCAGGATAGCCAATAGCACCAGCGGGAGTGGTAGTCACCAGTGTTGGCGACTTACGATGGAGCTTGGAATTCAAGACATTGGGAATGTTTGGCTTCCTGCTGAGGAGTTTGTGTGGAGTAGGGCATGAAGGTGGTCAAAGAGGACAAGGACGGCAAATGCAGAAATAACCGATGGCGGGGAGGACAGCTTCCAATGTTCACAGGTGGCCAATGAGAACTGCCAGGCTGTATGCTTGGTGTGACCCTTGCCAGTTAAAATCCCAAAGGCAGCAGAAGAGTGCCTTAAGTGACTGTTAAATGGCTATCTAAGATTCTTCTTTTGTCTATAGGCTGGCAGGACTCCCAACATCTCTCTTTTCTCTGGAAAAGTTTAAGCTGGTAGATGTCAAGAATGATGCACCTGCTAATGAGGCATGTGTCCAGTTTTATTGCCTCAAAAGAGACTTTAAGAAAGAATGTAAAATACACAACAATGTATAGGTTAGTGTCAAATACTTAGTAAAAGTGTCCCTTAATAAAGCAAATGTTTATAATTGGAAAATATCATTGATCATAACACATAAGTTGACATTGTATAAGACAACCTCTGTTTATAGACACTTGAATCTATGTTGAGGGTTAGATCCCTCTGCTCATCCACACTACCAAGTAGCCTACCATTAGCCCAGTAATCCAGTTGCTGATGTGAATATGGAGTCACAAATGATTAGAATGGATGGCCTGGAAATATGCAGGGAAGAGGTTCTGAGAATATTGGAGAGGATGAAAATAGATAAGTCTCCTGGGCCTGATGGCATTTACCCTAGGATCCTATGGGAAGCTAGGGAGGAGATAGCAGAGCCATTGGCCTGGATTTTTATGTCGTCATTGTCAACGGGAATAGTACCAGAGGACTGGAGGATAGCGAATGTGGTCCCCTTGTTCAAGAAAGGGAGTAGGGATAGCCCTAGTAACTATAGGCCAGTGAGTCTGACTTCAGTGGTGGGCAAAGTCTTAGAGAGAATGGTAAGGGATAAGATTTATGAACACCTGGATAGGAATAACGTGATCAAGGATAGCCAGCATGGTTTTGTGAAGGGCAGGTCGTGCCTCACAAACCTTATTGAGTTCTTTGAGAAGGTGACTAAGGAAGTGGACGAGGGTAAAGCAGTAGATGTTGTGTATATGGATTTTAGTAAGGCGTTCGATAAGGTTCCCCGTGGTAGGCTAATGCTAAAACTACGGAGGTATGGCATTGAGGATACATTAGAGGTTTGGATTAGGAATTGGCTGGCTGGAAGGAGACAGAGGGTAGTAGTTGATGGACTATGTTCATCTTGGAGTGCAGTTACTAGCGGTGTACCACAAGGATCTGTTTTGGGACCATTGCTTTTTGTTATCTTTATAAATGATCTAGAGGAAGGGCTTGAAAGCTGGGTAAGCAAGTTTGCGGATGACACAAAAGTCGGTGGAGTTGTGGATAGTGAGGAAGGAAGTGGTAGGTTACAGCGGGATATAGATAAGTTGCAGAGCTGGGCAGAAATGTGGCAAATGGAATTCAATGTAGCTAAGTGTGAAGTCATTCACTTTGGTAGGAGTAACAAGAAGATGGATTACTGGGCTAATGGTAGGCTACTTGGTAGTGTGGATGAGCAGAGAGATCTTGGTGTCCATGTACACAGATCTCTGAAAGTTGCCACCCAGGTAAATAGTGCTGTGAGGAAGGCATATGGTGTACTGGGCTTTATTGGTAGAGGAATTGAGTTCCGGAGTCCTGAGGTCATGTTGCAACTGTATAAGACTCTGGTGCAGCCTCATCTGGAGTATTGTGTGCAGTTTTGGTCGCCATACTATAGGAAGGATGTGGAGGCATTGGAACGAGTGCAGAGGAGGTTTACCAGGATGTTGCCTGGAATGGTAGGAAAATCTTATGAGGAAAGGCTGAGGCACTTGGGGCTGTTCTCATTGGAGAAGAGAAGGTTTAGGGGAGATTTGATAGAGGTGTATAAGATGATTAGGGGTTTAGATAGGGTCGACACTGAGAACCTTTTACCGCTAATGGAGTCAGGTGTTACTAGGGGACACAGCTTTAAATTAAAGGGTGGTAGGTATAGGACAGATGTTAGGGGTAGATTCTTTACACAGCGGGTTGTGAGTTCATGGAATGCCCTGCCAGTAGCAGTGGTGAACTCTCCTTCTTTATGGTCATTTAAGCGGGCATTGGATAGGCATTTGGAAGTTATTGGGCTAGTGTAGGTTAGGTAGGATTCGGTCGGCGCAACATCGAGGGCCGAAGGGCCTGTACTGCGCTGTATCTTTCTATGTTCTATGTTCTATCCACCTTATAATTTGGCTTAATGGATCAAGTAGGCAATGCAGATGACATTACGGAGAAAATACATCTGAATTTAAGACACGCCCACACAAAACAGATTCCACAGGGCAACTTATAAAGAGCTTTTCTTCCTTCATATTCAAAATGGCAAATACCTGCACCAACAGTTCACCTTTTACAAGCACAGTATACATTGTATATGTCAAACCAAGGTTTCAGAATGATTTTTCTAAATTTCAAAGACCAACTCATACAGGACAATCTATAGTTAACAAAATGGAGCAAACTTAACATAGTTTGAACAATGCTATTTAACTATGTTTTAAGATTAAAATTGAAGTATGTACTTTTGTAATACAGGGCCAATATTGTAATAAGCAATACTAAGAATAGGAGAAAAAGAAAAATGCTAAAAAGGAGGAATTTAAAATAACCATGGTCACTAGAAAACGTGCATCTAGAAAACTAATGGAGTGAAAGTTTGACAAGTCTCCTGAATCTAATGGCCTGCATCTTTGGGCCTTAAAGGAAATATCTGCAGATATTTCAGGGTTTGGAAAGGGTCCAACAAATTGCAAAACTGCAAATGTAACAAGGAAACCAAAGTTGATTTACCCTAAAGTTTATCACTGGGAAAACGCTAGAACCCTTTCTTAAGGTGATAGGAAGAGGATAATTAGAAAAGTGAAATAAAATCCAAAAGTTCCAAAAAGTTGGGATTTCCAAAAGACATTTCTTAAGGTTTCACATGAAGGTTATTGCACAAGATAACAGGTCATGTACATGCAAGTGATCTGTCAAAGAGTAAAGGATTGGCTAACGAACAGGAAACTAAGACTGAATATATAGGTCAGTGGTGTGATGCAATGATCAGTATTGTTCCTCAACTATTTATTCTTAACTTTATATACCTTATAAGGTGCAATGTTATTGGGGTCAGAACAATATGGGCTACGGCAAGATTTGTTGCAGAATCAGACAAGAAGTCTAGCCAGGCTGATCTCAACCTTGGGAGCATTTTGCTCCACCCTTTATGCATTTGCCATGGGGGAACTAAGTTTCTCATTGGCAGCAATGAGTTACCCACCTCATTCATATTCAGCTTCTTTCCTTACTAAAGTCACTAAATGAGCTAGATATTGAGAAAGCCTGACATAGAGACCTCCATGTTGGATACCAGGGTTCAAATCTCAGTGAAATGCTCCAGGGACACCACCCACACACATCGTACGACCACAAGCATTGGCATCCTAGATGTGCCAGCCTCTAAGAACCTCATGGCACATCTCCGATCTACTTTCAGGATGCTTCTGCATTTCAGTGTTGCACCAGTAACTATAATTGTAGTGCTGCGGCAAGGGCACTGTTAGGGACATGAACACAGCTCATGGATTGGACCAAGCTGCATTTCTGGGTTCTCTGCCTGGTGTTATAGCATTCACTTATTCTGAGCATACTTGGATGCTCTCACCTGGTATTGCCTTGCCTTGGCTTTGTGTGCTTTGTTCTCTCAGCCAGAGATATCAGGCTAACATTACTGCTGTCTTGCCTTGCCATCTAGCAGACACAAAAGAAGGAAGTTCATCATGGCTGTCAGCATGCCTCAGTCACATCAAGGGGGATTGCCATCTGTCAAGAGGTCCCAGCCAAGGAAGCTGAGGGCAGCATCTGGTACCAGTCCAGGAGATTAAACATAGTCAGTCAGTTGGTGGAGCAGTCAGAATCAGGATGAATGATGTAAGCAGTCAAATGTCAGGAAGCCCACTACCCATTTTGACTATTGCTATCCTGTCAAAGACTGTTTACCCCTTGGACTGAGAAAGAGGCAGCTATCAAGGGAGATATACATCGGTGGTAGAGCTATTACTTTTGGCATGAGTTAGAAGGAATCCCGAGCACATTAGTGGGCACTGCATAGGTGATATCAAGTTAGTGGTATCAAGGATTGGGTTGATTATTGTGAGTGAGGGAAGAAGTGAGAATGGTAGAGCATAAGTGTTGGTGGGAGTTTGGTACAGTGGAACAGATAGAGTGAGCATAAGTTATCAGACAGAAGATGGTAGCATTTACATTGGTGGAGTGAAGTCACTGACCTTCATCCAACATTGCTTGAATGACATCATGATAGGCACAGACATGATTGCCCAAAGGAACTGTTCAGGGCCATACTTTTCTAACTTCTTCTTCTTCTATTACTGTGCATTCCTCCACTGACCCAGAGCTAACCTTGGACCAGCCTGGCATATCCTAGCATCATGGTCTCCTCTGCACTATCCCATCTTGCAGAACCTCCAGTTTATTTGACTACTCTTCTATGAAGATTGTCAGGATAGTTAAATGTTTTCAGTCTAATATATCAATGCAATTGCTTTTGTTGTTGTTCTAACTTGCAGGGAGCAATTTTAACTTCAACATTCCTGTCCTTATCCTGATGGAGCCTACTTTATCCTTCCTGTTTAGCAGCGTAAAAATATTTTTGAATAAACCTGTTCAGAGATGTTATTTCACACCCTGGAGCAAGTGGGACTTGAACCTCGGTCTCCTGGTAAAGTCATAGAGATGTATAGCATGGATACAGACCTTTCGGTGCAACAAAGAAGTAGAGTCATCATCACTGGGTCACAGCTTATATCCTGATACAAATCGACTTATCAACTGCTTTAAAAGTTTTAAAAAAAAGCTTATTTTCAGTCTCACTCCTCTGGCATTTGATGATGTTCAAGATAAGGTCTATCACTTCTTAATTTGAATAATGATTTGAATCCAAAACCTTAAGAACTTCTCTTGTAGCTTTCTGATTGTTTTTTCATAGGGACCCCGGTTAACTGTCCAGGTTCCCGGATTTGACCCGTGCCCTTCCAACTGCTCTTTGCTGTCCTTAACTCTGCTTCCTCTGTCATCATGCATTGAGGCTTCAGATCTGCATTATGTCACAACCACATCTGGGTTATTTTGAACAATCTTTTATCACTGTCCTGCTTGCTGTTGAGGAATGGTACAATAGTATCTTGTAGATAATGCATTTTCTCTGCAATGCAACGTGCACAATGTGCCTAGCACAGTGCAATTATAGTTAAACACAGATTACAGGAGTTGATAAACATATTAATAGAGTAATTATCAATATTAATATGCTTTAAAATCTATTTCTCACATTGTACAAAATAAGGTAATTTGTTTCCTACCATGTTATTGGCACACTTTAGAAAGATACATATGTGTTATAGAGTCCATAGAGATGTACAGCATGGAAACAGACTCTTCGGTCCAACCCGTCCATGCCGACCAGATATCCCAACCCAATCTAGTCCCACCTGCCAGCACCTGGCCCATATCCCTCCAAACCCTTCCTATTCATATACCCATCCAAATGCCTCTTAAATGTTGCAATTGTACCAGCCTCCACCACATCCTCTGGCAGCTCATTCCATACACATACCATCCTCTGCGTGAAAAAGTTGCCCCTTAGGTCTCTTTTATATCTTTCCCCTCTCACCCTAAGTCTATGCCTTCTAGTTCTGGAGTCCCCGATCCTAGGGAAAATACTTTGTCTATTTATCCTATCCACGCCCCTCATAATTTTGTAAACCTCTATAAAGTCACCCCTCAGCCTCTGACGCTCCAGGGATAACAGCTCCAGCCTGTTCAGCCTCTCCCTTTACCTCAGATCGTCTAACCCTGGCAACATCCTTGTAAATCTTTTCTGAACCCTTTCAAGTTTCACAACATCTTTCCAATAGGAAGGAGACCAAAATTGCATGCAATATTCCAACAGTGGCCTAGCCATTGTCCTGTACAGCCGCAACATGACCTTCCAACTCCTGTACTCAATACTCTGACCAATAAAGGAAAGCATACCAAATGCCTTCTTCACTATCCTATCAACCTGAGACTCCACTTTCAAGGAGCTATGAACCTGCACTCCAAGATCTGTTTGTTCAGCAACACTCCCTAGAACCTTACCATTAAATGTATATGTTCTTAGTTTATTTTACAATTGTGTCTGAAATGGGAGTACAGAAGCCAGCAGCATTCAAACAAAGACTGTCTATGTTTTGGACATAAACAGAAAATAATTTTGTACATCAATTTTCTGCATTGATACAAAAATATTCCTTTAGAACAATCATGTAAATTTTTACATGTAATTTACTTATTGAACCTCCTGCTTTACCACCTAATTTTGTTTTGTCTTTCGTGTGTAGAAATTAATCAGAAAAATAAACTGATTTCTGTAAACAGGATCCTCTGAGTATATTTGGTCCATGAGCATCCAAAAGCAGGACAATATCAGAGAGGTCTTAGAGCATCAAGGACGATGCTTGAGACTAGAACAGGGAAAAGAAGGGGAGGAAACTAAAACCATAAAATGAGTAAAAACCAGATGTCCCTCAGCTTCCATCCATTGCTCTCAAATGTGTACATTTGCACATGGATTTTCTGGGATGTTGGTCCTTTTTTGAAGCAAACATTATGTGAGGCAGCTATTCACTCAACATCTATTAACAATACACTGGTCCCACAATGTACCTGTCTGCATGGAAACAATGATGAAGAATTGTTTACTTGAAAATATATCTGTATTAGAAAACCTGGCTGTGAAGTTGTGTGATGCCATTCCACTTTCTCAAATGTTGCTACTATTCACCGTGTCCTTTGCATATTTTTTCAGGTATGTATCCTAATTTACAAAGATAGCACAGAGAAAATCTGACAAGTGGAAACAAAAAGTATGGGTTGGGCTTACTGTTATGGAGGCATGATATGGAAATTTAATCAAAAATATTCTCTTTGTAACATTCAGTAATGTTACAGCTGTCAAGATACAAACATTTTCTTCAGACAACATTAATACATGGAACATATATTCAAAATGTTTGGTTGTGGCTGCTAAGGACATTTTCCTTTTGTTACTAAGGAAACATGTTGAATGGATAATGACAACTTAAATTATATTCAAACACAACAACCAACTCTTCAAAGTACTAATTACTCTGTCCTTTAAAGCTTTTCATTGGATTTATATATTGTGCTTCATACAATGAAACAGTTGCTGCATCAGGTTATGTCAGATAGTGTGCAGTCAGTGGAAGCTACATTAATAATAGCAGTTTATGGAAATACCATTCTATCATGGTAATAATGTTACATTATTTTAATTTAAAATGGTTAGAAAATAAATTTTAAATTAGTTTGACAAAATAAAACTCTTTTCATATTGAAATAAACAAAACAAACCCATTTTTTAAAAAAATGACTGAATTGACAGGGATTAGCAATAATCGATGATCATTTTAACTGCAAAATGATCCAAGCAGCAATAGCGGTTTAAAAGTAATTTCCTTTGTCCCTTACTTCAAGTTGTACTTTCTAAATAATTAGACAAAATCATTTTGAAATAAGAGTGCAAGCTGCACAAAAAGCACTTTAAGCCTCAATTTCAAATAGGAGAACATGTGTGCAGGAGAAGGACCAAAAGGTGGACTCGGCATCAGTTACGCTGAGCCCAACCTGATCCACCAGTTTCTGAAGGCCCTTATAAGGAGCAAAATCTCTTTCTTACCTTTGCAGAGTTATCTGTGTTAGAGGGACAAGGTTACCCTTAATGGGAATTATTGTGTCTTTAGTCTAACAGTGGCCTGGCAGAGCTTTGGAGATCAGGTCACCATGTTCAATAGGCTACAATGATATGAGTAGGGGTAAGCATTTGATGCCGAACAAAGAAGGGGCTTGAATTTTCACAAACAGTTTCCACAGACAATTTTTTCTACAGTTGATTTGGTCGAGTGGTGCTGGAAAAGCACAGTAGTTCAGGCAGCATCCGAGGAGCAGGAAAATCGACGGTTCGGGCAAAAGTCCTTCATCAGGAATAGAGGCAGATTGCCTGCAGGGTGCAGAGATAAATGAGAGGAGGGTGGGGTGGGGAGAAAGTAGCATAGAGTACAATAGGTGATTGGGGGTGGGGATGGAGGTGATAGGTCAGAGAGGAGGGTGGAGCGGATAGGTGGAAAGGAAGATAGGCAGGTAGGACAGGTCATGAGGGCAGTGCTGAGCTGGAAGTTTGGAACTGGGGTGAGTAGGGGAAGGCGAAATGAGGAAACTGGTGAAGTACATATTGATGCCCTGGGGTTGAAGTGTTCTGAGGTGGAAGATGAGGCGTTCTTCATCCAGGCGTCTGGTGGTGAGGGAGCGGCAGTGAATGAGGCCCAGGACCTCCATGTCCTTGGCTGAGTGGGAGGGGGAGTTGAAATATTAGGCCACAGGGCAGTGTGGTTGATTAGTGCGAGTGTCCCAGAGATGTTCCCTAAAGCACTCTGGTAGGAGGCACCCAGTCTCCCCAATGTAAAGGAGACCATATCGGGAGCAACAGATACAATAAATGACATTGGTGGATGTGCAGGTAAAACTTTGGATGTGGAAGGCTCCTTTAGGGCCTTGGATGGAGGTGAAGGAGGAGGTGTGGGCGCAGGTTTTACGATTCCTGCAGTGGCAGGGGAAGGTGCCAGGACAGGAGGGTGGGTTGTTGGGGGGAGTGGGGGGGGGTGTGTGGACCTGACCAGGTAGTCACGGATGGAATGGTCTATGTGGAAAGCAGAAAGGGGTGGGGAGGGAATATATATCCCTGGTGGTGGGGTCCGTTTGGAGGTGGCAAAAATGTCGTTGGATAATTTGGTTTACGCGAAGCTTGGTAGGGTGGAAGGTGAGCACCAGGGGGATTCTGTCCTTGTTACGGTTGGACGGGTGGAGTCTGAGTGCGGAGGTGCGGGATGTGGACGAGATACATTGGAGGGCATTTTTAACCATGTGAGAAGGGAAATTGCGGCCTCTAAAGAAGGAGGCCATCTGGTGTGTTCTGTGGTGAAACTGGTCCTCCTGGGAGCAGATATTGTGGAGTTGGAGGAATTGGGAATATGGGTGGTTTCTGCGAAGGTTGGTAGAGTGAAAGATGAGCACCGGGGGGTTCTTTCCTTGTTACGGTTGGAGGGGTGGGGTCTGAGAGCGGAAGTGTGGGATGTGGACGAGATGCATTGGAGAGCATCCAATGACATTTCAGCCACCTCCAAATGGACCTCACCACCAGGGATATATTTCCCTCCCCATCCCTTTCCACCTTCCACAAAGACCATTCCCTCTGTGACTACCTGGTCAGGTCCACGCCTCCCCAACAACCCACCCTACCATCCTGGCACCTTCCCCTGCCACAGCAGGAACTGCAAAACCTGCGCCCACACCACCCCCCTCACCTCCATCCAAGGCCCCAAAGGAGCCTTCCACATCTATCAAAGTTTTACCTGCACATCCACTAATATCATTTATTGTATCCGTTGCTCCTGATGTGGTCTCCTCTACATTAGGGTGACTGGACGCCTCCTAGCAGAGCACTTTAGGGAACATCTCTGGGACACCTGCACAAATCAACCACACTGCCCTGTGGCCCAACATTTCAACTCCCCCTCCCACTCTGCTGAAGATATGGAGGTCCTGGGCCATGGAGGCAGTCAGGTTGTTAATGGGATGCTGTGCTGCATTGCGAGAGGAATTTAACAGAAAAGTTATTATATGTTTCAGTTATACAAGGTATTGCTAAGTATACTATTGAATACTGTACATGGTTTCCTTTTTAATGGAAGGATGAAATTTCACCACAGGTAGTTCTGAGGATGTTTACTAGATGGGAACATAGATTGAGTGTTGTTTTATGAGGATAAGATGAACAGACTGGGTTTGTTTCCATGGCATTACGAAGAGTGAGTGGTGATTTGATTTAAGTATATAAGATCCATGTTACACAAACATGGAAAGGATGATTGTCTTGTGGGTTAGTCCAGTACTAGCAACCACCATATTAAAATTAGGGATCATCCTTTTAGGACAGGGATGAGAATCTCTTTCTCTGAGAGAGTTGTACAAATTTGCAACTCTCTGCCTTAAAAGATTGCAAGGTAATTTAATTCTTGTTAAGGCAAAGGTGAATAGCTTCATTTTGGCAAAGGAATGAAAGGTTATTGGTAGTGGACAGGAATGTGGCATTTGTAACACAAGCAGATACTTTCTTCAGTGGTGGAACATCACTAAAGGGCAGTCATTTCTAAACCTACTCTTATTTCATATTTTCCATGTTGATGATAAATATCATTCTCCTTTCCTCATAATCTAGCCAGTTTAGAACTTGTATGGTTCATAATAGGGCACATTCTGGCTTTTGTATTGGAATTAGAGACAATGATATTTTGGGACCATGGAAGTTTTGCTTTGTTTCTTCATGATAAGCTGTTTGGGCCAATGTTACATAACCTTTCATAAAGTGGGTATGCCAAAATCATGCGTTGCTGTCTATGATGTGAATTGTACAGGCAGGCTATGAATCACACACATCTGCACTCCAAGGTTGGATGCTGCATAATTTCTAGCTTGAGGTATATGACTTCTTTCTACAAAATTGGCAAAACCTATAACTACAAGAAATATTTTAATGTGATCATTCAGAAATGTAACGTTACAGTAAAAACTGCAAGCTAAATTTAGTTTGTCACTGTCAATGTTGCATAATTTATTTTAAAATTCACATTTTGAAATCTTTACACCACTTGCACTCCAGCCTGACAATCACAACATTGCTGTGCATCAGAGACTGGAATGATCCTTCATTAAAACAGGAAAGAATATGCCTATAGGTCACATGTTTGAGATGCCTACTGTGATCTCTGTGGGTGGAATTCAATGATGACAAAGACCTACGTTCTGAGGCTAATGAACAAAGTGTAGCTGCAGCTGAACTTTCAAGTCAGACAAAATAACCCTGTTCAAACATGGCAAATAAATTGTCAAGTTCAGTTAAGAGTTTGTCATCGTTGTTTCTGATTTACTTAAATGTGTATACAACTATACAGTATGAAGGTATATAGCATTAAAAATAAATACTCTAAAGCAAGCTGCAAAGGAGGAAGTTTGATAAGTTCTGATTATTTTTATTCTGACCAAAAGCATATTGCTCTTTTCACCTGTTAGAGGACAGGGTGAATATGATTTCTTTAACTTTGAAAGTAGAAAAATAAAATTCAGTTAAACTAAATATCAAAAAAGTTATTTTTTACTCCATTTGTTTGAATAATTCCATTGTTTTATTCTTAATAAGGACTATTATTATTCACCCGGCTTTGATTTTTTTTCACCAGTACATAGTAAGGCAATTCTTGAAGTTATAGGAAGCCTTAATCCAATCCTCCAACTTGGCACTGCCCTCTTCCTTACCACCACTCCATCCACTCCTCCAACCAATTACCATCACCCACCCTTGCAACTCCTTACCTCCTTTCCAGCTACCTTCTCCCCACCTCTACCCTCCTAATTATCTCTCATTCCCCTTCCCCCTGCCCCCACATTCCTGATGAAGGGCTTATACCAGAAACATTGACTCTCCTGCTCTTCGGATGCTGCCTGACCTGCTGTGCTTTTCCAGCACCTTACTTTTCTTCTCTGATCTCCAGCATCTGCAGTCCGCACTTTTTCTTATGTCCATTGTATGACAATATGACATAAAATCATTGCATTTACGGCTTATTTTTATGCATATTTGTGTGATCTACAATTCTATATAAAGGAGACACATGACATTCTTATTCCACTTTTACAGGAAATGGCCTGTTCTCATTTGACAAGATTATTACAATTTCAGTTTGTAAGTTTGTAATGTACCTGTCCCTTTACTATTGGGAACAATGGAGTTTCATGTGACTTGTTCTGAATTCTACCTGGTAAGAAACAGAGATGACTCAGCTGTTAAGAGGCTAAAGTGGGGGATAAGAGGGTGCAGAAGATGTTCAAACCTGTAAGTAACAACCAGAGTTGTTGTGCTGATGTTGGATAAACTTATAAACTAGAACTTTTACTGACATATCATTTATAGTGATAGAGAAGAAGTGAGCATCACTTTTGCATTTGATTGCTCCTGTGCAAAAAATGGAAGTGTCAGCAGTGAGCATTAGAAATTTGTGCGATGATGGGGAGGGGACACTTCTCAATGGTAAAATCTACCTTCTGTTGACAATGCAGCAGGTATGGGTAGATGAAATAAAGAACTTCCTGGACAAAGGATTGCTTTTCATTGTGGCCACAACTGTCCTTCCCATTTCCATTGCTATTAACACAACATTGGGAGCAAAGGTGACATGGTATTTTTCATAGTTAAATTTTATTTGTAATAATTTCACACTCCATTGACTTCATTTTACTCATGCTTGCATCAGTGTTATTCATTTAGACAAGCTTAGTCAATGAGCTAAGTGTATAGATACACCACATGTTTGACACACATTGATGGTTGGAGAAGAGATTATGTTGTGATTTTGCAATCACATTATATTGAATGTTCATCTTAGTATCCAGTGTTGGACTCACTAGTGTTAGAGAGCGCTCTAAGCAGGAAAAATAGATGTGTATTAGGTGAACTCAAATCCCTGAAAAGACTCTTCCAGCCAACAACCTGAAGTGGATCAGTACTCACACCATCCTTTCGACCCCACTATTTTTATATCTTGTTTGACTGTTCCCAGCATTCTACATAACACCCAAAGTTTTCTTAAAATATCCCTGCACCTTACAGCCAGGTCAACTGGCAAGATTCTAAGAGAGAGAGAGAGAGAAGCAGAGATAGAAACAGCCAGTTTGCATTGCTCACCATACAGAATTTAGATGGGAGCTCATGTTTGGATTAAAGGCACCAAGTTTGTGAGAATTTAAATGAAGCTGGAAGATTTGCTTAGCTTTGTTTAGAAGGAAGAATCCTTAGCCTAAATCTCACCAAGGAAGTCACTTTGATGTTTATAAGTTACTTAGCTGGAAAAAGGAGAAGTAACTGAGCAATTGAGAACTGGCAATAGCTTTGACTTATTCTTAGAGATTGAAGTGTCCAGTAAAGTTCAAGATGGAGTAAATAAAGATTGACTACGGAGGGGTATTTTTGACCATGTCAAGAATTAAATGAGAGAACATTTCTGTATTTAGAAAATAGGTTACTTATTGAATTGTGTTTGGATAATATGTGTTCCTTCTAATCCATCTCTTGAAATTCTACATCCTTTTAACATATATATGGTCTTAATGGGGATCACAACAAAATTCTTTTGGACACAGTTTTATTTAAAGAGCACTGTGGTTTACTAAGTGTACCAAGAGACTTTGCCATCAAGACACAAACCTAGTAGGTGTGTGATTCTGCAAGATTATCATCAAGCAATAAGGTTGAAAATGAGCCAAATTACATAGATTGTACTATTCTGCAAATGGATTAAAGAAAATAGCTTCTGCAAATAGAGTAAAAATCTAAGATTAAGAAAAACAATGAACACTGGTTCCAGTTCTTCACAACTGAACTTTCCTCCAGTTAAATTCTACGTAATTAAAGCATTGTCTGCAGTCCTCACTACCCTCACTTTTGTGCCATCTCACAACTCATGTGTTACAGTTGCATTTATTCTCCTCTCCAAACAGTTCAAGTGAATGAAGTTCAAGACAAGTGAATAGACTTGAAAACTAAAAACCACACCAAGCAGAGGTCAAGCAGTAAGAGTATACTCTCAGAACGAGTGTTTGTGTGCCAACCACTCACTTCGAAAATTCTGGAGCTATTCATTTCCAGTTTGCAGTTTCACTTAAGAAACATTGTTGACCAGTAGAAAACCAATGTTTTGGTCAGGTTACTGTGGTAATTGTGGAGTTAAGTATTCAAATTACCAAAGGGAATTCTGCTCTCCTGCAAAACTGCCTGGGTTAAACCCAGAAGTAAATTACATCAGAAACAAAAATAGAAAGTGCTGGAAAAGCTCAGCAGTTCTGAGAGAGGTTCACTGAACCTGAAACATTAACTTTGATTTTTCACCACAGGTGTGAGCAGACCAACTGAGCTTTTCCAGCAATTTTAGCTTTGTTTCTGATTTCCAGCATCAGTAGTTCTTTCAGTTTTTATTTAGTAAATTGCGTCATATGCGAATCCTGATACTAATTCTCAGTTTTTGCACAAATCCATATCTTCTTTATGTTTAAAGTTCTGCCTGCAGTGTTACAACCACTCTTTTTCAGTATGAACAACACAGAGCAAGCAGTTTTGTATGTTTCACAATAGCCCACCTTTTGAATGTAATTTATCATGTAATGAGATGAAAAGCATTTTATGATGAATTTCCCTTGTACAGAAAGATGGGTAAAGACTTTTAGAACCCAATTCATAAAGAATTTCACAGTCACAGTCCTTCCACTTTACTGGGTTTAGACATAGGCCCAAGGTGAGAGACTTAAATAATGTATACATTACTATGAACAATTATAACACATGAATGTTTAATGCATCTAGAAGACATTCCTATGATTGTTGTTTATTACATAAATAATGCATTATTTTAATGAAGGAAATCACACAAATTCATTAAGTCTCAATAAGTCAGCTGCCAAAATTTCCAGGCCATAAAATTTATGGATAACATTTTTCAATAGAAAGAATAGTGCTTTGAACAATAATCATCAATGTTAAAAAAGATGTGAAATCTCCAACAACTTCTGGTGGCTGTTCATGCACAGATGAACAGGAAGGTGTTGTCATATTTGCAGTGATATGTGTTAATAATAAATTAACATTATCTCATCTTTAAGTTTTCTTTTACAAAGTACAAGTGAGGTGAGGGAAGAATAACGACCCTTCACATCAAGGTCAATTTCAACCTAGTATGGCATCGAGCAATTCTATCCAAACTGCAATCAATGTGTATCAAGGGGCAAAGTCTCTATTGGTTGGAGTCATACCTGTATCCACAGTTCGTTCAGTTTTTATTAAGATGTTTGTGGTTGATGGTGGTCAGTCATTTAAACTCCAGATTATCATTTCATGAGCTCCTTGGGGTAATGTCCCAGATTCACCTATCTCCAGCTGCTTGATTAATGACCTCCCCTGTGTCATAAATTTATAAAATAATGAGGGGTATATATAGAGTTAATGGTAGTTGTCTTTTCCCTAGAATGGGGGATTTCAAGACTAGGGCACATTTTTAAGATAGAGGCAAAAGATTTTAAAAAGACATAGGGCAATTTATTTACACAGAGAGTGGTTTGCATGTGGAATGAACTTCCTGAGGAAGTGGTGGATGTGGGTACAATTACAACTTTTAAAAGACCTTTGGATGAGTACATGAATAGGAAAGGTTTGGAGGGATATATGGAAGGAGGACACAGGTGGGAGTAGTTTAGTTTGGGATTATATTCATCATGGACTGGTTGGACCGAAGTGTCTGTTTCCATGCTGCAAGACACTATAACTCTATAATGTCAGATGTGGGGTTGTTCACTGATGATTGCACAACGTTCAACGTAATTCGTGATTCCTCAGATATTGAAGCAATCCATATTCAAATACAACAAGATCTGGACAATATCCAGGCTTGGCTGACAAGTGGTAAGTAACATTCACACTGTACAAATGTGCAGTGACGATCACCATCCCTTGATAATCAATGATTTTACCATCACTGAATCCCCCCACTATCAACATCCTTGGGATTAACATTGACCATGAACTCAACTGGATTCATCACAAAAGTAAAGTGGCTCCAAGAGCATGAGAGAGGCTAGGAACACCACATGGAATAACTCACCTTATGACTCCCCAAAGCCTGTCCATGATCTACAAGGCACAAGTCGGGAGTGTGATGGAACACTCCCCATTTGCCTGGATGGGTGCAGCTCCAAAAACACTCAAGAAGCTTGACAGCATCCAGGACAAAACAGCATGCTTGGTTGACAGCATATCTGCAAGCACCTCCTCCCTCCACCAGTAACACTCAGTAGCAGCAGTAGCAGTACTATTCATAAGATGTGCTGCAGAAATTCACTAAAAATCATTGGACAACACTTTCTAAACCTACAATCACTTCCATCTAGAAGAACATCAAAATCAAAGCAGGTATGTGGTGACTCCAGCTTGATCTTGCCTCCTCCAGACCACCACTTTGGACATAATATACCAACATCGCAGGGCATGTTTCATTGGTCCATGCCCACAGACATTGAGATTTGACGTAGACCAAGCTAAACACCCTCAAGACATATCCAGGAGATAGCCTAGACCCTAATTTTTATGTTATTTAATCACTTTGTTCCAGATGTGATTTGATTGGTCAACCTATCAGGCTTTAAGCAAAACATACTTTATTATTACACCAAATAACCATAGTTAAATTACAAACAAAAAAAAGAACTAGCATAGCTTTAACTCTGTTGAAGTATTTAACCAAATAATAATGACTGCTTATTAAACTACTACTCATCAACTGTTCCAATATAGCAGCATCCCATAAATACACCCTTGATTCAGCAAAACAGATTTCCCTCACTTGCTACTTCTTCCAGTCCAGGAGAAGGAACACTGACAGAACAAATCTAGAAGCACAGAGAGAGCTCAGGCATTTTGCAGCTGCAGAGAGAGAGAGCTGTATCTAGCAGCTCAAACTCCAAAAGCCCCAACTTCAACAACTGAAAGCAAAACTAAAATTCTGGGTCTGTGAGAGCGCAGCTCCACCCTGGCTTCTTTTGTCTCATTTAAAAATCCTAAAACTATTTACTCTGTTTTCCACGAAGTAGACACCTCAACACCAGGTTTACAATACCCCGCTTCAAGAGAACCAAGACAGACAAATCTCTCTTAAAGGCACATATCATACATCCAATTTGTGCCAGCCTCTGTGCAATATCATGTCTTATCTCGATCTCTTACAAGATGATTCTGCACTTTAATGCTGCATTTTGGAGCACACTAGCACCTATCACTGGATAGCTCTCAGGACCACTTACCATGCAGGAACAGGCACTCAATCCACAGACTGGACCAGGCTGCACCCTCAAGAAAATTAATTTGCTCTCTGAGCACTTAGTTATTTTGTATCTACCTGAATGTTGAATATTGTGGATGATACTTCTATTTAGCAGATAGGCACAGTATTAAGTGCAGCTGTTCTCAAATCTCCAAGTTTAAAAAAAATCAAACACCAAAAAGCATTAAGTACAAAAAAATAGCCCGGACTTCAAAGGTTAAATTGACTAAGACCACACAAAGCCCTGAGATTTAATTTCAGACATCTTTCTTATAACCTCACTTTATTGGTCATGTGCAATTAGTATTCATTTAACTTATTTTCAAAATATTTCTGATTTCACTAAATCTGCGTATGAAATTGAATTTAAGTAACAAATTTCATTCACATGCTTTCTTGAATAACATTACAATTATATATTTTATATGACAAGATTTGCAACACAGTAGATCACAATGCTATGAACAAATGGATTCAGATCTTATTAACAGCTTATTCAAATCTCTTCTTTGAACAAATTTCTTGAAAATCATGGTTGAGTTATAAACATTAGTTAATTATCAGTCACTTCTGACTCACAGTGAAAAATACATTTACACATATCCCCAGCACTGACACCTCTGATAACATAGATATTGTCCTTGTCCCTCACTCCTTCCATTGCTCTAATGCTAAAAACCTGTTGTTAACATCCTCCATAATTTTATCAGACTCATCTGTTTCACAACCACAATGAAAAGACATGTTTACATATATCCACTGCATCTTACAGCTTTAACAATTTAAGTGTTAGAAGAAATCAAACATTCAGGAATATCTGCCTGTTTACAATTTGTTGAGCAGCAAGTTGTCCAAGTTCCACTTCCCCCACAAATATACTCTGCTATTTGGATTGCTTCATTTTCTTTACATATTGAAAAGTCATTACAGATGTTACAGCCACCAGTTGCCTTTTGTATGTACAATCTGAAAGATTTACATTGTTTATGATTTCCCCGAGCAGAAGATTCTGGTTGTGTGACGCATATGAGAAAGAATGAGATTGTAGAGATCCACAAATTCTCAATGATTATAGATTACTTGATTCACAACTATAAAAATATTGCATAAAGGAACATAATGGAGAATATTATAAAGTACACAACACATAAGGACACATAAATTATATACCTGAGTAAAAGCAAATGCACTTACTGCGTGCTTTTATACACCTTGTCATATTTATTCGCATAATACTGAAAATTTTGCGTTAAGGTAAATCCGTTTCTAGTAAACAGTTGTTCTGAACATTAAAATATTCAAATACTGACTGACACACACTATTCCATTTTAATGTATTTTTCCTCTCTGTGAAACAATTCCCACAGAGGTTTGATAAGTAATATTTTAACACTTTTCAACTTTGACTGCAATTTTGGCAGAATACTTAGTTTCTTCATAAGAAAATACATAATATGGTACTCATTAATTTTAGCATGAAACAAAGACAGACATATGGTCTCATTCATATTTTTATTGTTGACTAAAGCAAATATTGTTTTGTGCCACAGAGTATGCTATTGCTATACTTTGCTTATGTTATGCTTATACCTTGGTGAATTATGAACATTGAACTCAGACTCAAACTTAACAGTCGTGTAAGCTGAGGCAACATAACACCATTTAATCTTGTCTATAAGGACACATCCTTCCTTTGCCAAAATAAGAAGTAAATGGAACATTGGGTAGCAGGCAGTCACTTGCAGACAAAAGAAATGGTTGCTGGCATTCAATTATATGATCGATGAGAGATTCAAAACAGCCTCACTGTTAGGGGACCATCAGAAACCTAGGTGGGGGAGGCTTATATTTTTTCTGTGAAGCCTAAAGCAGTATATCTGTCCCACCCAGCCATCACAAATGAAGTAAGAAATGCTTTAGGGCTTTACTATTCTGTAAAATAGTTAATTGGTATATATGGAGTAACATGATCATCAGCACAATTTATGACAGTATATTTTGTGCATTTTAACATCTAGTTCTGGTGAAATTCTTAAAGATTCAGCTTCTGTAGAAATATTGAGATGTTTAAGAGTTGTGTGTTAGATGTGACTTCAGGAATTACAAATCTCTAAATTCACTATAATAGCTGAAAAAGCTGCTTTTATTCTTTGAAAAGATATTAAAACTCATATTGGGGAGCTTAAGTTCTTATGCCAGCAAATTACATGATCTTATTCATACATATGATGTGTAAAATTTGCAATTCGGTGGGTGCAGCTATCATAACCAGTTTAAACAAAATGTGTCAAAGGACTTGTAGCTTTGAGAAAATTTTTTGCAGACAACAGTACTTGGTGGTCAGTTTAACACAACTGGCCTGAGCTTGTCTGATTTGCAGTTCATGCTTCTCATCAATTAGCCAACCTCAAAGAGGATTGCAGCCTCAGACAGAAAGTGCTGAAATTACCGAGATATGCATCACTTGGCAGTTGACAACCTTTATGTTGATGCCCTCTGAAACATAAATGTGAATGCATAATTTCCTCTTCACTTTTCCTCTCTAATGTTGCAGGGAGTAAAATGGATATTTGAGCAAGATGGATTACTTGAATTTCCATGAATCAAATTTTACACTGTTTTATTCTGGAATAGCAACAAACTGGCAATGAGTCTGAGATATTAGAATGTCAATGTTCAGCTAACATTGTAAGTAATGTATTGTTGCTTTCTGTTATGCTGTGAAAAAAAACTGCAACCCCATTAAAACAGAACAAACCACCATCAAATTCTCAAGCTTGTTACAATGTTAATTAGTCTACAAGAAGTTGCAATAAGCCCAGAAAATATATTTCCTTGCATATTGTAAGGTTTTTGATTATTTGTGAGAAATGTGAGAAATGCAATAATAAAGGTAAAGTCACCATAGTCCTACTGAAGCGTAGGGCTGCTCTGTCATAGAGTCATAGAGATGTACAGCGTGGAAACAGACCCTTCGGTCCAACCTGTCCATGCCGACCAGATATCCCTCCAAACACTTCTTATTCATATACCCAGCCTCCACCACCACCTCTGGCAGCTCATTCCATACCCATACCACCCTCTGTGAAAAAGTTGCCCCTTAGGTCTCTTTTATATCTTTCCCCTCTCACCCTAGACCTATGCCCTCTAGTTCTGGACTCCCCGACCCCAGAGAAAAGAGTTTGCCTATTTACCCTATCCATGCTCCTCATAATTTTGTAAACCTCTATAAGGTCACCCCTCAGCCTCCGATGCTCCAGGGAAAACAGCCCCAGCCTGCTCAGCCTCTCCCAATAGCTCAAATTCTCCAACCTGGCAACATCCTTGAAAGTCTTTTCTGAACCCTTTCAAATTTCACAACATCGTTCCGATAGGAAGGAGACCAGAATTACACGCGATATTCCAACAGTGGCCTAACCAATGTCTTGTATAGTCGCAACGTGACCTCCCAACCCCTGTAGTCAATACTCTGACCAATAAAGGAAAGCATACCAAATGCCTTCTTCACTATCCTATCTACCTGTGACTTTGTGTTCAAGGAGCTATGAACCTGCATTCCAAGGTCTTTTTGTTCAGCAACCTTACCATTAAGTGTATAAATCCTGCTAAGATTTGCTTTCCCAAAATGCAGCACCCATTAGAGAGAAATGACTGGTGTTGGCCTGACACAGTTCAGGTGAAAGGCTGAGAAGGAGAGTTCTTCATGATTACCTCAGCTGATGTGGGAATTGAGCAGAGGCAATTGACATCACATTGCATCACAAAGCAGCCATCTGAGATAACTGACCCACAAAGAGAATACAACCAACCAAACTACTTAAAGACAAAGCTTTGGGAAAGTTCTGGTTTTCATTATGAAACCCAAACATTGCCTTTACTGGGTTAGTTGTTTGAATACTGCCTAAAAAGATGCATGCCATGCGTGAAACCAACACTAGCTACCTCCAGGAATATTATCAAGCCTGTCTTTCTGCTGCCAAATGTGGGCTCAGCACTTCACTTGATTGCAGTACCAAGGTCTTGAAGCCTGTACTAAGATCCTGCCCCTGAAAACATCAAGAAAACAATGTATAACAGACAATTCGGTCTGTTGTGTCTGTGCCATCAACTCAACTAATACCAAACCCATGTGTTTTCTGTTGTCCAGCAGTTTCTTTTTTCTTCACCTTCTCTATCTATTATCCTTTTGAAAACACCAGTTGTATCTTACCCCAGGATATTTATCATAAGATCAGGTCGACTATATATATATATATATAAAAAAATTAAAAATAGTAAATGAGGACATCCCTGAAACTCCATAGACTCAGATCCCACTTCTATGTAATTGGGGATCACAACGGCCCAGCTCCTTATGCTCAATAACCATTGTTAGAGTAAAGGTATACTTATTACTCCATCTCTTGCTCAAGTTTGCTCTTTGCACAAACTGTTAAGCTCATGAACTACTTATAGTATTCATACATCTTCAAAACCTCATCCCCTCAGCCCGAACACCACAAAATCTCAATGCTATATGTGGACATTTTGCAAAGTGATTCCATCAATCTCCTTCAATATCTGTGAAGTTTCTTTTGAGCATATAAAATGTTGCTATGTCAAATTGCTTCTCCAAGGATGGTTTGTCCTTGTTTCTGTCTTTAGTGGCTGTGTTGTCACAATTCCTTCTTGAGGATCCAGGTAGCTGGCCATTCAATGATTGAATTACTTTCGCAAAGTCAAAACATTCTTGTTTTTGTAAATGATGCTATTTTACGTTTCGATATGATCTCAGTTGTTGGAGCTACCCAAACAAAGTACCCTCAAAGTCCTGATTCCTAAGCCATACTTGAAGTCCCTGTTCCATTATGAGCAGATCAAGAATCCTGTGCAAATTTGGCCTGCTCTGTAAATTTCCTCGTCCTATCATGTTTCTTCATGTTCTTGTGCTTGTGACACTTGGCCTAAGTGCATAGGGAATGGAGGGAAGTTGGGTTGGTAGCCTGCAGTCCATTAAAAATTGATATGGGGTCATGCCATTGTGTAATAGTGTTGAGCTGTAAATAAGTAGGGTGGAATGAGAGTCTTCATTCATTCTCAAGACAGTTTTAATTTGGTCACCTGACTTTCGCTTCAGTGTACTTTGGTGAACTTGTAACAAAGACAAATTATTGACAAGCTGGAAAGGATCTCTGACAATGGGCCACAATTCCTCACTACCCTGATTTCTTGAATATATGGTCATCAAAGAGGTCAATTCTGTTTCCTAGGTGAGTCAAACAAGATGAGCAAAATCATTTCAAACTCAAATTGATGCCCAGGCATTTCCATGGTTTCAATTGAAAGAAAGAGTTTCTTTGTGCTCCTGCCTGTGTGTAGCTATGGTGGCACAGTGGAAGCTACGTCATCAAGGGAATGTCTGAAATCTGACCACCTTATAGATCACTGTGGACTGGTCCAACATTTGGAGATTCCCAATTTGCTCGACCTATTTAAGGATATCCAAACAATGTGTTTGTGAGACCATCCATTATAAACAAAAAAAAGACTGTTGGATGAACTCAAGACCTGGTTAGAAGCGTGAAACTGGGGTATCATAGCAATTACAGAAATGTGGCTCAGAGATGACAGCTTCATGTTCCAAGATGCAAATGCTATAGGAAGAATAGAAAGAGAGGTAAGAGAGGGTGGGAAGTGACGATTTTGATAAGGGATAGCATTATAGTTGTACTGAGGGCGAATATTCCCAGGGAAGTTATTTGGGTGGAAATGAGAAATAAGAAAGAGATGATCACCTTATTGGGATTGTATTATAGACCCCTCTAATAGTCAGCAGAAAATTGAGAAATAAATTTGTAAGGAGATATCAGTTATTTGGAAGAATAATAGGGTGGTTATGGTAGGAGATCTTAACTTTCCAAACATGGACTGGGACTGCCATAGTGTTGAGGGTTTAGATGGAGAGGAATTTCTTCAGCATGTACAAGAAAATTTTCTGATTCAGTATGTGGATGTACCGACTAGAAAAGGTGCAAAACTTGACTTACTCTTGGGAAATAAGGCAGGGCAGGTGACTGAGGTATCAGTGGGGGAACACTTTGGAGCCTGCGACCATAATTCTATTAGTTTTAAAATAGTGATGGAAAAGGACAGAGCAGACCTAAAAGTTGATATTCTAAGTTGGAGAACTTAGACAGTATTAGGCAAGAACTTTCAAAAGCTGACTGGGGCAGATGTTTGCACGTAAAGGGATGGCTGGAAAATGGGAAGCCTTCAGAAGTGAGATAACGAGAATCCAGAGACAGTATATTCCTATTACAGTGAAAGGAAAGGCTGGTAGGCATAGGTAATGCTGGATGAGTAAAGAAATTGAAGGTTTGGATAAGAAAAAGAAGGAAGCATAAATCAGGTACAGACAGGATAAATCAAGTGAATCCTTAGAAAAGCAAAAGGCAGTAGGAGTATACTTGAGAGGGAGATCAGGGGGACAAAAAAGCGACATTAGATAGCTTTGGAAAATAGAGTTCAGGAGAATCCAAATGGTTTTTACAATACATAACAGAAAAAAGGATAACTAGGGAGAGAATAGGACCCCTCAAAGATCAGCAAGGCAGCCATTGTGTGGACCCACATGAGATAGGGGACATACTAAACGAATATTTTGCATGAATATTTGCTGTGGAAAAGGACATGGAAGATATAGAATGCAGGGAAATAGATGGTGACACCTTGTAAAGTTTCCATATTACAGAGGCAGAAGTGCTGCATGTCTTGAAATGCATTAAAGTGGATAAACCCCCAGGACCTGATCAGGTGTACCCTTGAATTCTGCGGGAAGTTAAAGAAGTGATTGCTGGGCCCCTGCTGAGATATGTGTATCATCGATCATCACAGGAGAGATGTCGGAAGACTGGAGGTTGGCTAATATGGTTCCACTATTAAAGAAAGGTGGTAAGGACAAGCCAGGGAACAATAGACCAGTGAGCCTGACCTCGGTGGTGGGCAAATTGTTGGAGGGAATCCTGAGGGATGTACATGTATTTGGAAAGGCAAGGACTGATTAGGAATAGTCAGCATGGTTTTGTGCATGGGAAATCATGTTTCACAAGCATGATTGAGTTTATTGAAGAAGTAACAAAGAGGATTGATGAAGGTGGAGCAGTAGGCGTGATCTATATGGACTTCAGTAAGTTATTCGACAAGGTTCCCCATAGGAGACTGGTTAACAAGGTTAGATCTTATGGAATACAGAGAGAACTAATCACTTGGATACAGAACTGACTTAAAGTTAGAAGATAGAGAGTGGGGGTGGAGGATTGTTTTTCAGACTGGAAGCCTGTGACCAGTGGAGTGCCAGAAGGATTGGTGCTGGGTCCACTACTTTTTGTCATTTATATAAATGATTTGGATGTGTGCATAAGAGGTATAGTTAGTAAAACGCAGATGACACCAAAATTGGAGGTGTCATGGACAGCGAAGAAGGTTACCTCAGATTACAATGGGATCTTGATCAGATGGGCCAATGGGCTCAGGAGTGGTAGATGGCATTGAATTTCGTTAAATGCGAGGTGCTGCATTCTGGGAAAGCAAATCTTAGCAGGACTTATACACTTAATGGTAAGGTCCTAGGGAATATTGCTGAACAAAGAGACCTTGGAGTGCAGGTTCATAGCTCCTTGAAATCAGAGTGGCAGGTGGATAGGATCATGAAGAAGGCATTTGGTACGTTTTCCTTTATTGGTCAGAGTATTGAGTACAGGAGTTGGAAGGTCATGTTGTGGCTGTACAGGTCATTGGTTAGTCCACTTTTGGAGTATTGCATGCAATTCTGTTCTTCCTATCGGAAGAATGTTTTGAAACATTAAAGGGTTCAGAAAAGATTTACAAGGATGTTGCCAGGATTGGAGGGTTTGCGCTACAAGGAGAGGCTGAACAGGCTGGGTCTGTTTTCCCTGGAGTGTCGGAGGCTGAGGGGTGGCCTTTTAGAGGTCTACAAAATCATGAGGGCCATGGATAGGGTAAAAAGACACGATTTTTTTACCTGGGGTGAGGGAGACCAGAATTAATGGGAATAGATTTGGGGTGAAAGGGGAAAGATATAAAAGAGACCTAAAGGGCAACCTTTTCACACAGAGGGTGGCGTGTGTGTGGAATGGGCTGTCAGAGGAAGTGGTGGAGACTAGTACAATTGCAAGATTGAAAAGGCATCTGGATGCATTTATGAATAGGAAGAGTTTGGAGGGATATGGGCCGGGTACTGGCAGGTGGGACGAGATTACATTGGGATATTTGGTCGGCATGGACGAGTTGAACCGAAGGGTCTGTTTCGTACTGTATATCTCTATGACTCTAAGACTATCATTAATACAAATGTGAAAGCATTGTTCAACGCAACAACTGTTTTAAAAAAAAAAGGGCCGGGGGGCATAGTCCAGCCAGCCATCAAGATAAGGCATGCAAATCTGTGTACATTCAAAAGATTCTTGCAACTTCTTTGTTGTCGTTGCCAAATAGTGAATTGATAAGGCTGTGTAGGTCTTGATTTCTTGAAAAATGTTTTGTTTCCCTTACCTAGATTGTGGTTGGGAAACCTTGATAGTCAGCCGTTGTCCAGTATTTCCCTGTATATATTTCAATAACCAAGAAAAATCACTTTGGCCTCAATTGAAAATTCTCAATTAAAGTATGATTCTGGGAGGCATGCTAGCAACTTCCTTTGTGTGTAATAAGGTGGTTAATGACTTGCAGTCAGTTTCAAGTTTTGTTAATAGGCCTAAGATGGAGTCAGAGAATTTCTTGCACACCCACCTTATTGTAAGAAGTTCTTTCTCAATATCACCATTGTTCTGTATCACTGAGGGCTTCAGATGGTGCAGTGGAGTGGTCACCAGATGCATTCATGCTGAGTCGAGATAAGATTGTGAATGATGTGCTTATTGCTCCTGTTGTTGTTGGTGGTGACTCAGAATCAGGACATTGAACAGCACAGGTGTGTCTTTGATTGCTGCTCAATCAGCAACACACACAACCACCTGATAAAGGAGCAGCGCTCTGAAAGTTAGTGCCTCCAAATAAACCTGTTGGACTATAACCTGGTGTTGTGTGATTTGTCACTATTAACACACAAGATGTTGATCAAAGATTACCTGAGAGAATCATTAATTTGCTCAGTAGGTTTTGTATTATCTCACGAAGCTCACCATTCTATGAATTATTCAAATTCTTTGGCTTTCTGGGTTTGTCTTTCAACAAATCTTTGAGTTAGACTGCAATAGTCCCTTTTCGTTTATAGTCAGTTCTGATGAAGAGTCACTGGACTTGAGACACTAACTCTACTTGTTTCCCACAGACGGTGCCGACCTGCTGAGTATTTCCAGCGATATCTGTCTTAGCACGAGTCATCGGTGGTTGGTGCCTAGGCTTCACAACAGAATATGACAGGGTATCAGTAGGGTGCATTATAGCAAAATACTACAGACAAGGTAGGTAGCTGACTTGCACCTCATTTATTACCTCCAATAATCACTCTCTCCAGCACTGATATACTGTATGATGAGTGTGCACCAGTGACAAAATGAACTTCACGTAATTGTCCATCAATACTTCAACTTCACCTTCCAAATCCACAATGCACATTGCTTACATGCTGTTGAGAGTAGTGATCCCGATAAGGAAAGGTACAGGTATTAAGACAGTGCCCAATTGTCCAGATCAAAATGCTCTGGAAGTTGTCAACCCAGCTGAGACACTGACTCAGATACATAATTCTCCAAATGCTGCAAGGAGTAACGATCCCAGACAAACGATGGAGGAAGCTTGGCACGGAACTCTTCAATTTTATCCAAACTAATTATTTTGTCAACGTCAATCACTATTTTGACTGCTGGGAATTATATCAAGTGATGTCAAACACTGCCAGTGAGATTTTAGAATATCTGAAAGTAAACTTTGATCATTAAAGCATCAGGATGAGGAGCAATGGTCTCCAACTCATGAGTGAAGAATTCAGCTGCATCACGAAGGATCAGAAAGTTCAACACCATACATCACATATCCACAAGGAGATTGAGAGGGTGAGGCAGTTGTGAAAATTTGCAAAAGGACCAAAAATCAGCTGGCTCAGAAATTCAGGATATTGTAAAGAAGAAACTAGTTGCTTCCACTGAGCTGCCATGCACTACAATGGTAATTGATCTGATTAGGATTCCCCAGATGATGTAACGGGAAGAGTTCGTCAGTGAAGGGAATTTGGGAGAGAATGTGTTTCCACAAATAATGGAATGTGTCAACCACTGCTTTGAACAGGAATGACCACTATCTTGAGGGATGTTGGAAAGACAAAAAAATTTGAAACTGGTTGACAGAAGATTGCACAGATCCTGCACCTGCTCCTCACACTCAGGATTATTTGCACATTTACTTCTAGAATTCTTATAGTTATTACATTTTAGTATACATGTTTTCTTTTGATTCATTTTCAGTTCTTTTTATACAAAATTGACAGTTAGATAAGTACATGAATAAGAAATGTTTGGAGGGAAAAGGCCACAGAGAAGGCAGGTGGGTCCAGTTCACTTTGGGATAATGGACAGTATGGATTGATTTGAACGAAAGGCCTGACTCCATGTTAAATGTCTCGACAGAAGACCCTGCAGCAGAGAAAACACTGACAGATCAGTCAAAGGTAAGATTACTTGTACTCTTGTCTGTGAACGAGAACTTGTTCATATTTTTATAATGCAGCACATGTTTCTGTGAGAGTGAAGCGTGAGGCTGGAATGATTAAGGGACAATGGATGAATAAAGACATTGAGAATCTAGAGAAGAATAGAAGAGAGTCATATCTTAGATGGAGACAACTTAATTCAATTCAATCTCTGCATCAATATAAAGAGTGCATGGGGAGATGATGTGTGGTTCACGTGTGGAAAAAACTTCCTCAGGAAATGGTTGATGTTGGTACAATTATAATAATGAGAGATGTTTAGATAAGTACACAAATAGTAACAGTTTGGACGGACATGGGACAGGTTTAAGTTGGGGTGATATTCAGCACGGACTGGTTAGAACAATGGTTCTGCTTCTGTACTGTATGACTCTTTGACTATGACACGATGAACCAAAGAATCTATGACATGAGCCCTCACTCTATGTCACAATCTCGATGACCCCTGATGGGGTATTTGTTTTGAAAATCCCAGCACATGACACCCAGTGGGAGCTCAGGAGCCCATTACAACTGACGGCCGCTGTCATCACAATGAGAACCATGACAACACATCAACACAGGGTCATACAAAACACAACAAACTGAAGCGATCTGTGCACTTGTGCTGGAGAGACGCCGAGAGAGGAGATCAAGCAAACTGCTCTGGTCAACTGAATTGGTAACATCCCCACTCGAGGAAAAGACTGAAGACAGAGGTCAAGAACAGAATCAGAGGATTTTTACAAGCAGACTCAACGATGAAGCCTCTTATTTGTGTCTTTTGTGTGGCAATGGAGAAGATCATTGCTGAGACTGAAGACAAGGACGAAATCATCCAGAAGATTGAGGAGGGGATCTTTTCGATGGAAGACGATGAGCGAGAGACTGCTGTACACATCATCTCGGAGATGCTCGTGGTGTTTTCCCGTAGGTTTGATGACAGCAGGGAAGTGATGGACAATCTTGTGGGCACGCTGCTTGGAGGACTGCTTCCACGTTGTGCTGACAGTTCCCAAGCTGTGCAACAGATGGCCCTCAGCGCGGTCAGTACCATCCTGTCCATGTACTTAGTGGCTGATGGAGCCAGCCTACAACAATATCAAGAGAGTCTGGTGTTTCTGAAGACGCTTCCGGAAGACCTGACGGACCCTGATGAAGGAGCTCAGTTTGAGAAGTGTCATCAGGTGATGAAGCTGATTTGCCAAAGCCTGCCGCGCTGTCAGCTGGACAACCTGCTTCTCATGGTCTGTGGCAGTCTGTCGGACCAAAATCCCAGCTGTGCCCGGGTCGCGTCCTTGCTCTTGGAAAACATCTTCCTGCAAGAGCGAAAACGACTTCAGGACCAGGTCTCAGAGATCCTGCGTGTGCTGGGGCTTCATTTGGAGATCATCCCTCACCAGGAGGTGAAAGGGCGTGTCCTACGAGGGATGACTGCTCTGACCTCACAGCACTCAGCAGCAGCTATGTCCCAGCTCCTGCTCTGTCGCCCCCCAGTGGACAAGTTCATGCGGGATTTGTGGAGAGCAGCAGCTGAGGATAGAGCCTGTCCAGTGAGTACGATCCAACATCTCGTGTACTCTCTGGAGGGAAAAAGCTGCCCTGTCAGTGGGAACATGTACTCGGCCAACATCTCACTGACTGCAGTCCATGGCTTATATGAGATACTGTCTCAGCCCAGGATGGCAGACGTGGTGAGGACATTGTTCCCACACATTTTCAGTGGCTTACTTGTATCACTCACCAGCGGAATGAGTTTCTCTCTGCCCAGTGATACAGATATTCAGTCACAGCAGAGAGGTTTCACCGCTGGGTTTGATGCTGATACAAGTAGGTCACTGAATGAAAGGTGTGTGAGGTCACTCAAGGCCCTGTTTGATCTAATTGGTCAAAGTGACATCTCAGACCAGATGGTGATGGTAGGAGGATGGCAACAGCTACGAGGGGTTGGATTTGATCAGGGGGTTGTTCTGCTGGCCCAGGCAATGACAGCATCTGCAGGTGATGATTTGTTTAAGACCGTACATCGTCTGGCTTCCCAAATTGTTCGGATCCAGGACTGTCAGGCAGTTCCAATTATCATCTTCTTTGGGGAACTCCTGAAAGCTCCTTGCCTTTCCGAACTGGGTCTCACAGACATCGTCATTAACAGCTTAATACGATACCTCTGCTGGTATGACTCCTCACCCGTTAGCCAGTTGCTCTGCATCAGAGCTTTAAATAACATCGATTTTGGTGCGAGGCGACGGTGTTGGAGTGTGACTGATGTCTTGGTGAGCCTGTTGGGCAATCCAGAGAACAGCGATGTATTCACTCTTGCGGTATTGTCTTGCCTTCAGAAAAACATCCTTGAGGCACCAGCAGAAACGATCAGGCCCTTTTTAAATGCAATCCTCTCCAGGGTACAGCCACTGTTTGGGGCAGGAAGTGAGCAAGTCTGTGTGGGAGCTCTCCAAACGTTGGAAATATTGGCCACGTTTGGAGAGTCCAGTGATTTCCAACAACAGCTCCACAGCAACATCGTGGCCTTGCTGTTGCACTTGGATACTAAAAGTGAGAAAACCATCCAGTGTTGCAGTGCAGCACTGCAGAAGATTTTCTCAGCCACTGGATCCACAAAGGCTTGCTCCTTAGCTGAGAGGTATCTCGAGGCCCCAGGCTGGAGTTACCGAAACTTCCTGAAACGTATTTCACGTCAACTCGTTGACGATTACCCCGACATGGTGAGTTCCTACATTTCGGACTGTGTATCCTTCACTTCCAACCAGGACCATCACCGCGATCAAGCAGCGGCCTTAGCAGCATTCCTCACCAAGCAGACCCATCGCTTCCGGATCACCCAATGGACCTCCTGGTGTAAAAGAGTAATTTGCAGTTGCTGCTGCATAGTCCCCAAATGAGACCTCAGCACATCAGGTTCGGAATATGGCCCAGACCCTTGTCTTCTCATACCAACTATTTTGCTCTAGATACAGATCCTCACCATCAATAAACAAACAGTCCTCCTCAACATCAATGTTTCTGTCTCTCCAATGGATCTTCTCTGTTGATCACAACGTCTTATGATCTTGACGTCAGTGACATCATCTGATCTCTGTCAGGTCCTCAGCAAATGCTCTCTCTGGAACCTCAACATTGTCTCAGCATTGATCTTCTCCAGATCGTGGACATTATGGGAAGAATTGATCTCCTCCAGATACTTAACCTTTTCTTAGAAACTGATACAAAAGTGTACAACTTTGTACACTCATCCAGTGTGCAGTTCATGAAATCAATAGACCTTTCTCTGAGTGATATTTGTACATAATGTAAATAGTTAATGTTCTTGTAAATAAAGATTCTGTTTCACTTTAAATAAACTGCAGCAGTGTTGTTGTACCTGCACGTGTCACATAAATGCACTCCCATTCTGGGAGTAGTGACTGCTGGACCATTGGGGTCATCTCTCCCCAGGGCAGTGGATGGAGAGAGAGCAAGCCTCAGGGTCTGCACTCATCTTCCCTGACCACGTCTGCAGGATGTAGTACTGGTTTGATCAGCTTCAGAATGGGGGTTGAGAGCTGGGGCGTGGTCACCTGGCAGCTGAAGTGTTTCTGACTGACAGTGATCACCAGTCAGTGGTAGTCAGAGATTCAGGAAAGCCCCACGGTGCATCTCACTCAGGAAGTGATTCCTGTGTTGGAAAACAGAGAGAGTGACGGCTCCTCTGGGGATTGCAGCCAGAGCTCAGCTACACAAGGTGGGGATCAGAAAGAGTGGGAGAACAATAGTGGTGGGAATCTCAGTCATGGGGGGCACTCACAGGTATTTCTATATTCATATGCGTCACTGGCTTGCCTTCCTGGGTCCAGGTTCAAGGATGTCACTGAACCGCTACACAGCATTCTGAAATGGGGGAGGTTGAACAGTCAGAGGTGGTTCACATTGGTACCAATGACATAGGCTGTAGGAGGGATGAGGTCCTGTGACAAGAATGTAGGGAGCTATGCAACAGATTAAAAAACAGGACCTCAGAGGTTGTAACCTTTGAATTGCTCTGGTATTACATGCTGGTGAATATAGGAACAGGTGGATAGAGCAGATCAATGTGCTGGAGCAGAGGGAGGGCTTTAGATGTCTAGATCACTGGGAAGGTATGGCCTGTCCAAGCCTGATGAATTGTATCCAAAACATAACGGGGCCATCATCCTTCCGGTGAGTGTTGCTGGTGCGGTGTTGGTGGGGGGGTTAAACTAATTTGACAGCTGGATAGGATAGTGGAAACAGTGTCGAGTGCCATGCGCAGGGAAGTATACTCCACCGACTAAGTCATTGCAGAAATAACGTGATTATTTTCAAGTGATGACGCAAGGGATTATGCTAAGACTAGATGACATTAATTTTAATGCAGGGAGTACTGTGAGGAAGGCAGATGAGTTGATGTTGATTAGCACATGAGAAGTGATATTGCTAGAATGGAGACGTGGTTGAGAGAGTGGCAGACAGGCAACAAGATTGAAAAGAAAATTGCTGGGAATCAAGGCAAGCCATGCAGCATTCATGGATAGAGAGCACAGTAACATTTCAAATCTAGATAGCTCTTCAACAGAGCTGATGTGAAGTATGGAGAGGGCAGCATTTAGGTAATTGGGGGCTGGGGTTGGTTGAGGGGGATGCTGGGGGAAAGCAGCACTGATAGTGATTAAGTGATTGGAAGGTGAGAATGGCAAATCAATGGCACATACAACTGCTAAATTGGGAATGAAAAAACCCACAGGAGTGGGAGAGTGGAGAGAGGACATTGTTAGAGTGAATGCAACAAATAAAGCTAAAGAAAAGGGTAGGAATGGGGGTGAGTTCATAATCTGAAGCTGTTGAACTCAACACCAATTCCCAATGGTTGTAAAATGCCTAGACTGAAGGTGAGATGATAGCTGGGAGATTATAAAACTGGATAAAGTTGGGGAGGTTCTCTCACTATAATGAGGTCAGTGACATTGCTGGCAACAATTGCTTGATGTTGGCATTTTGCGTCATGGTTCAGGGAGAGCGAGGAAGAAGTTTCGGAGAGTTGACTTTAAGCCTCTTCCAGCCAAATATCAACATGGCAGATTACAAGGGCACCACCCCTGCCAGTGAGTTTGATGACAAATTTTGGGTTGGACCTGAGAGGGCGAAGTGCTGCCATTTCAGAAGGGGAGAGGGAGAGTGGGTGGGAAGTGCAGAGAAATTGTAACAGCCAATGTTGCACCGACACATTCCAGTGAAGAGATTGAGGACAGGTAAGAGGCGAGAGGAAGGGTCCAAGTGGAGGGTGAACACTGCAGGTGGACAAGTGGATAGGCAGGACATGGGGGCAGAGTATTCCGGTTTGCAGGAGTGATCACAGAGGTTGGGATATTTGGTCGGAATGGACGGGTTGGACCTAATGGTCTGTTTCAGGCTGTACATCTCTATCACTAACATTAATACAGATGTGAAAGCATTGTTCAACATAACATGTATTTTAAAAAATGGGTCAATCCAGCCAAACATCAAGACAAGACATGCAAATCTGTGTACATTCAAAAGATTCTTGCAACTTCTTTGTTGTCGTTGGCAAATAGTGAATTGTTAAGGCTGTGTAGGTCTTGATATCCTGAAAATTTCTCCCATCCACCGCCTCCAACCTCATAGTCCCACAACCCCGCACCGCCCGTTTCTACCTCCTGCCCAAAATCCACAAACCTGCCTGCCCCGGCCGACCCATTGTCTCAGCCTGCTCCTGCCCCACCGAACTCATCTCCCAATACCTCGACACGGTCCTGTCCCCTTTAGTCCAAGAACTCCCCACCTACGTTCGGGACACCACCCACGCCCTCCACCTCCTCCAGGATTTTCGCTTCCCCGGTCCCCAACGCCTTATTTTCACTATGGACATCCAGTCCCTGTACACCTCCATCCCCCATCACGAAGGACTCAAAGCCCTCCGCTTCTTCCTTTCCCGCCGCACTAACCAGTACCCTTCCACTGACACCCTCCTTCGACTGACTGAACTGGTCCTCACCCTGAATAACTTCTCTTTTCAATCCTCCCACTTCCTCCAAACTAAAGGAGTTGCCATGGGCACCCGCATGGGCCCCAGCTATGCCTGCCTCTTCGTAGGATATGTGGAACAGTCCATCTTCCGCAACTACACTGGCACCACCCCCCACCTTTTCCTCCGCTACATCGATGACTGTATCGGCGCTGCCTCGTGCTCCCACGAGGAGGTTGAACAGTTCATCAACTTTACTAACACCTTCCATCCCGACCTGAAATTCACCTGGACTGTCTCAGACTCCTCCCTCCCCTTCCTAGACCTTTCCATTTCTATCTCGGGCGACCGACTCAACACAGACATCTATTATAAACCGACTGACTCCCACAGCTACCTGGACTACACCTCCTCCCACCCTGCCCCCTGTAAAAACGCCATCCCATATTCCCAATTCCTTCGTCTCCGCCGCATCTGCTCCCAGGAGGACCAATTCCAACACCGCACAACCCAGATGGCCTCCTTCTTCAAGGACCGCAGATTCCCCCCAGACGTGATCGACGATGCCCTCCACCGCATCTCCTCCACTTCCCGCTCCTCCGCCCTTGAGCCCCGCTCCTCCAACCGCCACCAAGACAGAACCCCACTGGTTCTCACCTACCACCCCACCAACCTGCGCATACAACGTATTATCCGCCGCCATTTCCGCCACCTCCAAACGGACCCCACCACCAAGGATATATTTCCCTCCCCTCCCCTATCAGCGTTCCGCAAGGACCACTCCCTTCGTGACTCCCTTGTCAGATCCACACCCCCCACCAACCCAACCTCCACCCCCGGCACCTTCCCCTGCAACCGCAGGAAATGTAAAACTTGCGCCCACACCTCCACACTCACTTCCCTCCAAGGCCCCAAGGGATCCTTCCATATCCGCCACAAGTTCACCTGTACCTCCACACACATCATCTATTGCATCCGCTGCACCCGATGTGGCCTCCTCTATATTGGTGAGACAGGCCGCTTACTTGCGGAACGCTTCAGAGAACACCTCTGGGCCGCCCGAACCAACCAACCCAATCACCCCGTGGCTCAACACTTTAACTCCCCCTCCCACTCCACCGAGGACATGCAGGTCCTTGGACTCCTCCACCGGCAGAACACAACTACACGACGGCTGGAGGAGGAGCGCCTCATCTTCCGCCTGGGAACCCTCCAACCACAAGGTATGAATTCAGATTTCTCCAGCTTCCTCATTTCCCCTCCCCCCACCTTGTCTCAGTCGGTTCCCTCAACTCAGCACCGCCCTCCTAACCTGCAATCCTCTTCCTGACCTCTCCGCCCCCACCCCACTCCGGCCTATCACCCTCACCTTGACCTCCTTCCACCTATCCCACCTCCATCGCCCCTCCCCCTAGTCCCTCCTCCCTACCTTTTATCTCAGCCGGCTTGGCTCTCTCTCTCTTATTCCTGATGAAGGGCTTATGCTCGAAACGTCGAATTCTCTATTCCTGAGATGCTGCCTAACCTGCTGTGCTTTGACCAGCAACACATTTGCAGCTTTTTGTTTCCTTTACCTAGATTGTGGTTGGCAAACTTTGATAGTGTCAGCCGTTGTCCAGTATTTCCCTGTATGTATTTCCATAAACAAGACAAATCACTTTAGCCTCGATTGACACTTCTGGATTCTGTGAGGCATGCTAGCAACTTTCTTTGTGTGTAATAAGGTGATTAATGACTTGCAGTCAGTTTCAAGTTTTATTAATAGACCTAAGATGGAGTCAAAACATTTCTTGCACACCCTATTCTTTGTAAGCAGTTCTTTCTCAATATCACCATTGTTCTGCATCACTGAGGGCTTTGGATGTGTAGTGGAATGGTCACCAGATGCATTCACGCTGAGTCTCAGTAAGATTTCTCCCCAATGTGCCTGTTGCTCCTTTTGTTGGTGATAACTCAGAATCATAATGTGAAAGAGCATTGAACAACACAGGCATGTCATTGATTGCTGCTCAATTGTCAACACAGACAACCACCTGATGAAGGAGCAGCGCTCTGAAAGCTAGTGCCTCCAAGTAAACCTGTTGGACTATAAACTGGTGTTATGTGATTTTCCACTATTAACACAACAGATCTTGATCAAAGATTGCCTGAGAGAATCATTAATTTGTTCAGTAAGTTTTGTATTATCCCACAGGGCTGACCATTCCATGAACTCTTCAAATTCTTTGGCTTTTCTGGGTCACGGAAATTTTCTCATGGCTTCCATCTTCTGCACATTTCTTTTGATCCCTTTTGCCTGAAACCATGGGCCAAAATAATGAATCGAATTGGCGAATTTACACATGTCCTAAAATGTTAATCCAGCAACTTTCTCTAGACTCTTCTTACGATGTTAGGCGAAAGTGAGGACTGCAGTTGCTTGAAGTTAGAGTCAAGAATGTGGTGCTGGAAAAGCACAGCCAGTCAGACAGCATCAAGGAGCAGGAGAATCGAGATTTCGGACAAATGCCTTCATCAGGATTCCTCCTTACCATGTTGCCATGTTGGACTTCAGTGGTCACATGATGCCATTCAAGTAGCATTTGAAGCGTCCATATCTTTCTGTACATTGGCCTGTGTCGAGTGGAAATTTTGGGTGTGGATGTGATTTTAAAGGGAAGGCAAGTAAAACTTTCAGAGAGTGTTATGAGGATGATTAGCTGTCTAGAGAGTTCAACTAGGTTAAATTGATAAAACCACTGTTCGTTATCAGCTAAGAGAGGATGGAGCTGTTTTTTAGAGTACATTCCCTACAGTATGGAAACAGGCCTTTTGGCCCAACAAAATCACACCATCCCTTTGAGGAGTAACCCATATAGTACCATACCCTATATTTACCCCTGACTAATGCACCTAACACTATGAGCAATTCAGCATGACAATTCTCCTGACCTACATCTTTCAGATTGTGGGAGGAAACTGGAGCAAACCCACACAGACACAGGGAGAAAGTGCAAGCTCAAGGTGAGAATTGAACCCAAGCCCCTGGTGCTGCGTGGCAGCAGTGCTGACCACTGAGCTACCACACCATCTAATGTTTTGCACATTTCGGCAGGCTCTTATCCATACGCAGCATTGAATGGATTTTTCATTCAAATTTCTTGTTCAAATTTGTTCAGTTGACACAATTTCAGATTGGATCCAATCTGACTAGCATTGTACACTATAAACAAGCATCACCACCAAGTAATGTGTCTTCCATTAGCTTCTGGAGCATGGCTTCATGTTGTATAGTGGGACCTTCACAAGAGTGAACAAGTGGATAGGTTGGCATCAGCCTTCCGTGTGATGTGGTAGCCAGTTTATATTTAACCTCTCTACAGTCAGCCCTGCCTCAGCTGAGGGCCACACTCTCTCAGAATTTCAAAGGACGCACTCTACATCCTCAGGAGAATTCATACTCTCAACAAACAGTATTTCAATTCCATCTCACAACAACCTTTTATCCACCCACCTCCATAACCAGCGCTCCTCAAACATTCCAGAAGATTCCCCTGGCCTCGGAAACGCCATTAGCCATGCGGCTGATGCAGTTACCAGCCCCACGCTGATTGATGTTGTCACTTGCACCCTCATCACGGCCACTGCCACAGCCACTTCCGGCCCTCACATCATCGCTGATGCCACACGCTCAGTGATTTCTGCCACCCCTACTGCCGTGTCTGCCACCACTTCTGCCCCCCACTAGCGCCACTCACCTGCATTCTGCTGACACGCCCCCCACAGACCCCACTGTCACTATCCCCACCCCCCAGAACCCTGACGGGAACACTACCCCTGCTCATGACTCCACCCCCATTCCCACCACCATCAGACCCACTCCAGGTACTGGCTCTGACCCCACTCCTGGCTCCACACCCACACCATATCCCACTCCCAGCCCTGCCAAGTTTTCACCATCCCTCCAGACCTCCCCCTCACTGAGGACGAACAATCAGTCCTCATCAAAGGACTCACCTTCATCCCTCTACGTCCACGCATCAATGAATTTAATACACGCCGTGACGTCGAACAATTCTGCCGTCGTCTCCGCCTCTGAGCTTACATTCACAATCAGGACTCCCGCCCATCTTCCAAGGACCCCTTCGCCCACCTCCAACACACTGCATCCACCTGAACACCCCGCGCTGGCCTATTACCTGACCTCGACCTCTTCATTTCCAACTGCCGCCGGGACATTATACGCCTCAACCTGTCTACCCCTCTCCCCCACTCTAACCTCTCACCCTCACAATGCGCAGCCCTCCAATCCCTCTGCTCCAATCCCAACTTCACCATTAAGTCAGCGGATAAAGGGGGCGCAGCGGTAGTCTGGGGCACTGACCTCTACACCGCTGAAGCGAAACACCAGCTCGAGGACACCTCTCCCTACTGCCCCCTCGACCATGACCCCACCCCCCATCACCAAACCATCATCTCCCAGACCATACAGAACCTCATCACCTCAGGAGATCTCCCACTCACAGCTTCCAACCTCATAGTCCGGGAACCCCGCACTGCCCGGTTCTACCTTCTTCCCAAGATCCACAAGCCTGACTACCCTGGCCGACCCATTGTCTCAGCATGCTCCTGCCCCACTGAACGCACCTCTACCTACCTCGATACTGTCCTATCCCCCAGTCCAGGAACTCCCCACATACATTCGAGACACCACCCACACCCTCTACCTCCTCCAAGACTTCCGTTTCCCCAGCCCCCAATGCCTCATCTTCACCATGGATATCCAATCCCTCTACACTGCCATCCACCATGACCAGGGCCTCCAAGCCCTCTGTTTTTTCCTCTCCAGACGTCCCCAACAGTACCCTTGCACCGACACTCTCATTCGTTTGGCCGAACTGGTCCTCACCCTTAACAATTTCTCCTTTGAATTCTCCCACTTCCTCCAGAGCAAAAGGTTTGTCATGGGCACACGTATGGGCCCCAGCTATGCCTGTCTCTTTGTTGGCTACGTAGAACAGTTGATCTTCCGTAATTACACCGGCACCACTCCCCACCTCTTCCTCCGCTACATTGATGACTGCATTGGCGCCACCTTGTGCTCCCGCGAGGACGTTAAGCAATTCATCAACTTCACCAACACATTCCACCCTGACCTTAAATTTACCTGGACCATCTCTGACACCTCCCTCCCCTTCCTGGACCTCTCCATCTCCATTAATGATGACTGACTTGACACTGACATTTATAACAAACCCACCGACTCCCACAGCTACTTGGATTACACCTCTTCCCACCCTATCTCTTGTAAAAATACCATCCCGTATTCCCAATTCCTCCGCTTCCACCGTATCTGCTCCCAGGAGGACCAGTTCCACCATAGAACACGCCAGATGGCCTCCTTCTTTAGAGACCGCAATTTCCCTTCCCACATGGTTAAAGATGCCCTCCAATGCATCTCGTCCACATCCCGCACCTCCGCCCTCAGACCACACCCCTCCAAACGTAACAAGGACAGAACACCCCTGGTGCTTACCGTACAAACCTTCGCATAAACCAAATCATCCACCGACATTTCTGCCACCTCCAAAAAGACCCCACCACCAGGGATATATTTCCCTCCCCAACCTCTTTCCGCCTTCCGCAAAGACCGTTCCCTCTGTGACTACCTGGTCAGGTCTATGTCCCCCCTATGACCCATCCTCCATTCCTGGCACTTTCCCCTGCCACTGCAGGAGTTGTAAAACCTGTGCCCACACCTCCTCCCTCACCTCTATCCAAGGCCCTAAAGGAGCCTCCCATATCCATCAAAGTTTTACCTGCACATCCACTAATATCATTTATTGTATCCGTTGCTCTTGATGCGGTCTCCTCTACATTGGGGAGACTGGGCGCCTCCTAGCAGAGCGCTTTAGGGAACATCTCCGAGGCACCCGCACCAATCAACCACACCACCCCGTGACCCAACATTTGAACTCCCCCTCCCACTCTGCCGAGGACATGGAGGTCCTGGGCCTCCTTCACTGCTGCCCCCTCACCACCAGACGCCTGGAGGAAGAAAGCCTCACCTTCCGCCTCGGAACACTTCAACCCCAGGGCATCAATGTGGACTTCAACAGCTTCCTCATTTCCCCTTCCCCCACCTCATCCTAGTTTCAAACTTCCAGCTCAGCACTGTCCCATGACTTTTCCAGACTTGTCCGACCTGCCTGGCTCCTTTTCCACCTATCCACTCCACCCTCTCCTCCCTGACCTATCACCTTCATCTCCTCCCCCACTCACCCATTGTACACTATGCTACTCTCTCCCCACCCTCAACCACCCCTAGCTTATCTCTCCACACTTCAGTCTCACTGCCTTTATTCCTGATGAAGGGCTTTTGCCCGAAAGGTCGATTTCGCTGCTTGTTGGATGCTGCCTGAACTGCTGTGCTCTTCCAGCACCACTAATCCAGAAGCCAGTTTATATTTCCCCAGTCTCTGAAGCAGTTTGGGAATTGTTGATTAAATTCTCTTCCTTCGTTTTGATTGGTAACTGTAGCTACCGAAAAGATGAGATCGGAGGCTACACTGCACCACTTGCTGAGCAGTGAACGTGGCTTGCTGTCAATGACAGATGATGTTTTAACAATGTATTTGTCTTTATGATTGTCTTTATCATTGTTTGAAGTTAGCTTTTGTTTTTGGGATTAGTTCTTCTTGGGTCCTGCAGTTGAACAGAAAAAGGCTGGAAGATAAAGTTCTGTGACCATACAAGTATTTTGGAGAGAATAGTGAAATCAGCCCTGTTTTGCTGTTTCAAGTCTGTGCAATAGCCATTGACATCAGCCAACGTTCACTGATTTGACTTGAGATTTGACTCTCCTGGAGGAATGATTAATTGTGTTGTTGTTTTTTAAAACAGTGATCTTTGTTTTTCTTAACATGACCTTTTGTAATGAAATGGGATCACTCTGTCTGAGAACGTAGCTTTCTGCAATGTGAGTATGGCTTATCAACAAGTTAATTGTCCTAAATATTATATTGTTATAGGCTTTTATTTCCACTTCCTCTGATCCATCAAGTTGACTTTGGATATCAAGTACCCAAGGCAGCTCTAGCAATGGGATATAACAATGTTCAGTATTAAAGTACAATAGCTAACTATGCCCTGAGGCAAGCTTTCTTTATATTTTCCATACAAACAAGGCTGTATTATCTATTGTTCACCCGATGCAGTTTCCAGCAAATGATCAGTTTGACTATTGGCAAAAGTAACAAATATTTTTGAGGCTAGTTTGATTAATTGCTGATTAAGATTTGCATATTCCTCCCTGAAAAGAGGTTTATTTCTTGCCCTTAACAAATTTTGACCTCAGACCTAGCTTGCTAATGCTGTTACCTTTCTGTCATTTAATTAATTATGTGATATATACATGCCACAATTCTATGATCAAACACATTCTCTTATTGTTAAAAAGTCCATGTTATACACCTCAACTCCTTTTAAACCATGGCTTCAGATTTTCCAGAGGTACTTTCACGGTTCAATTCATTACTGCTGGATTACAGCACAATATAAATACACACATTACATTCGCAAAATGCAGAATAACATTAACCAGTGACCTTTTTAATCATTAGGTGATCACCAGACATTTTGTTTCATTTTGGCTAACCAAGAAAAAATTAGGTTAATATCTGTATCAACGTCTTAATTTCCTTTTTCTATTTTATTCCGAAGATTTTGGACCTCGGTTTATTTTTACCTCAGGTAGCAGCAGAAATGGCGACTTTGTACACTTTTCACTGAACATGTATCTTTGTATTTGAGAACATGACAATAAAATTATTGAAATGCAAAACTTGCGCCAACACCTCCCCCCTTACTTCCCTCCAAGGCCCCAAGAGATCCTTCCATATCCGCCACAAATTCGCCTGCACCTCCACACACTTCATTTACTGCATCCGCTGCACCCGATGTGGCTCCTGTATATTGGGGAGACAGGCCGCCTACTTGCGGAACGTTTCAGAGAACACCTCTGGGACACCTGGACCAACGAACCCAAACACCCCGTGGCCCAATACTTTAACTCCCCCTCCCACTCCACCAAGGACATGCAGGGACTTGGACTCCTCCATCGCCAGACCATAACAACACGAAGGCTGGAGGAAGAGCGTTTCATCTTCCGCTTTGGAACCCTCTAACCACAAGGGATGAACTCAGATTTCTCCAGTTTCCTCATTTCCCCTCCCCCCACCTTGTCTCAGTCCCAACCGTTGAACTCAGCACCACTTTCCTAACCTGCAATCTTCTTCCTGACCTCTCAGCCCCCACCCCCACCCCCACTCTGGCCTATCACCCTCAACTTAACCTCCTTCCACCTATCGCATTTCCAATGCCCCTCCCCCAAGTCCCTCCTCCCTACCTTTTATCTTAGCCTGCTTGGCACACTCTCCTCATTTCTGAAGAAGGGCTCATGCCCGAAACGTTGATTCTCCTGCTCCTTGGATGCTGCCTGACTTGCTGCACTTTTCCAGCAACACATTTTCAGATCTGATTTAAGGGTGTAATATATTCTCAGAAATGTGTCAGCAGTAGGTAGCTCATGTAAATTTCAGAGGGTTTACTTCAAGATTTAAGATATTGACTGACAAGTCCTCTGAAGAAATTGATAGAGTTCAATTAAAGTACACAGTAGAGTTTGACCATTACTGTTTTTCCTCAATGAAGTATTCAATAAATTTGAGTTGGACCTTTCCCTGACACTTGTCCCCTCTGTGTAATAAGACTCAGTTAAAAAGGGTTACTGCGAACCAGTCAATGTTAATCAGAGTACATTTATCCACACTTTCACTTCACAACGCGATGGAAGCCTGATTGGCTGGCAGCAGTCAAGGTTGGGACTTTCTGACACTAAGGGTCAGATATCATACTTCCTTCTTTTCCAAAAGTAGCATCTAATTGCCGAGGAGTGACATTTCTGTTTCAGTTTAGTGTTTGTTGTCAGGAGAATTGGTTGAGGACTACGCAATTCCAACTGGTAAAATCCTGTGCCAATGATTAATAGAGTTCAGGAAAGCAAGTGGCTCCGGGAAACCTGATGTACAGTGGGGTAACCTGGGAGTTCCAACACATGCCTTCCTTAGGTTCAAGGCACAACTTCTCATCAAAACCAACTGATTTCTGTCTCTCAGCTAATCTTTTAATGAGACTGCAATAGTCCCTTATCATTTATGGTGAGTTCTGATGAATAATCACTGAACTTGAAACACTAACACTACTTTCTTCCCACAGATGCTGCTGACCTGCTGAGTATTTCCAGTGATATCTGGCTTCACACAAATCATCAATGGTATGTGCCTAGGCATCACACCAGAATACCACGGGGTATCAGCAGGGAGCATTATGACAAAATACTACAGACAAGGTAGCTCAGCTGACTGGCTCCTCATTTATTACCTCCAATAATCACTCTCTCCAGCACTGATATACTGTGTGACGAGTGTGCACCAGTGACAAAATGAACTTCACGGAATTGTCCATCAATACTTCAACTTCACCTTCCAAATCCACAAAGCACATTGCTTACATGCTGTTGAGAGTAGCGATCCCGATAAAGAAAGTTACAGGTATTAAGACAGTGCCCAATTGTCCAGATCAAAATGCTCTGGAAGTTGTCAACCCAGCTGAGACACTGACTCAGATACATAATTCTCCAAATGCTGCAAGGAGTAATGATCCCAGACAAACGATGGAGGAAGCTTGGCACGGAACTCTTCAATTTTAACCATACTAATTATTTTGTCAACGTCATCACTATTTTGACCGTTGGGAAATATATCAATTGATATCAAACACTGCCAGTGAGATTTTAGAATATCTGAAAGTAAACTTTGATCATGAAAGCTGAAAATGTGTTACTGGTTAAAGCACAGCAGGTTAGGCAGCATCCAAGGAATAGGAAATTCGACGTTTCGGGCATGAGCCCTTCATTAGGAATGAGGAGAGTGTGCCAAGCAGGCTAAGATAAAAGGTAGGGAGGAGGGACTTGGGAGAGGGGCGATGGAGATGTGATAGGTGGAAGGAGGTCAAGGTGAGGGTGATAGGCCGGAGTGGGGTAGGGGCGGAGAGGTCAGGAAGAAAATTGCAGGTTAGGAGGGTGGTGCTGAGTTGAGGGAACCGACTGAGACAAGATGGGGGTAGGGGAAATGAGGAAACTGGAGAAATCTGAGTTCATTCCTTGTGGTTGGAGGGTTCCCAGGCGGAAGATGAGGCGCTCCTCCTCCAGCCGTCGTGTTGTTATGGTCTGGCGATGGAGGAGTCCAAGTCCCTGCATGTCCTTGGTGGAGTGGGAGGGGGAGTTAAAGTGTTGAGCCACGGGGTGGTTGGGTTGGTTGGTCCGGGCGTCCCTGAGGTGTTCTCTGAAGCGTTCCGCAAGTAAGCGACCCGTCTCTCCAATATAGAGGAGGCCACATCAGGTGCAGCGGATGCAATAGATGATGTGTGTGGAGGTACAGGTGAACTTGTGGCGGATATGGAAGGATCCCTTGGGGCCTTGGAGGGAAGTGAGGGAGGAGGTGTGGGCGCAAGTTTTACATTTCCTGCGGTTGCAGGGGAAGGTGCCGGGAGTGGAGGTTGGGTTGGTGGGGGGTGTGGACCTGACGAGGGAGTCACGAAGGGAGTGGTCCTTGCGGAACGCTGATAGGGGAGGGGAGGGAAATATATCCCTGGTGGTGGGGTCCGTTTGGAGGTGGCGGAAATGACGGCGGATGATACATTGTATACGGAGGTTGGTGGGGTGGTAGGTGAGAACCAGTGGGGTTCTGTCTTGGTGGCGGTTGGAGGAGCGGGGCTCAAGGGCAGAGGAGCGGGAAGTGGAGGAGATGCGGTGGAGGGCATCGTCGATCACGTCTGGGGGGAATCTGCGGTCCTTTAAGAAGGAGGCCATCTGGGCTGTGCGGTGTTGGAACTGGTCCTCCTGGGAGCAGATGCGGCGTCCTTGAAGAAGGAGGCCATCTGGGCTGTGCGGTGTTGGAACTGGTCCTCCTGGGAGCAGATGCGGCGCTCAACACTTTAACTCTCCCTCCCACTCCACCGAGGACATGCAGGTCCTTGGACTCCTCCACCGGCAGAACATAACAACACGACGGCTGGAGGAGGAGCGCCTCATCCTCCGCCTGGGAACCCTCCAACCACAAGGAATGAACTCAGATTTCTCCAGTTTCCTCATTTCCCCTCCCCCCACCTTGTCTCAGTCGGTTCCCTCAACTCAGCACCACCCTCCTAACCTGCAATCTTCTTCCTGACCTCTCCGCCCCCACCCCACTCCGGCCTATCACCCTCACCTTGACCTCCTTCCACCTATCACATCTTCATCGCCCTTCCCCCAAGACCCTCCTCCCTCCCTTTTATCTTAGCCTGCCTGGCACACTCACCTCATTCCTGATGAAGGGCTCATACCTAAAACGTCGAATTTCCTATTCCTTGGATGCTGCTTAACCTGTTGTGTTTTAACCAGCAACACATTTTCAGCTGTGATCTCCAGCATCTGCAGACCTCATTCTTTACCCTTTGATCATGAAAGCATCAGGATGAGGAGCAATGGTCTCCAACTCATGAGTGAAGAATTCAGCTGCATCACGAAGGATCAGAAAGTTCAACACCATACATCACATATCCACAAGGAGATTGAGAGGGTGAGGCAGTTGTGAAAATTGCAAAAGGACCAAAAATCAGCTGGCTCAGAAATTCAGGACATTGTAAAGAAGAAACTAGTTGCTTCCACTGAGCTGCCATGCACTACAATGGTAATTGATCTGATTAGGATTCCCCAGATGATGTAACGGGATGAGTTCATCAGTGAAGGGAATTTGGGAGAGAACGTGTTTCCACAAATAATGGAATGTGTCAACCACTGCTTTGAACAGGAATGACCCCTATCTTGAGGGATGTTGGAAAGACAAAAAAATTTGAAACTGCTTGACAGAAGATTGCACAGATCCTGCACCTGCTCCTCACACCCAGGCTTATTTCCACATTTACTTCTAGAATTCTTATAGTTATTACATTTTAGTATACATGTTTTCTTTTGATTCATTTTCAGTTCTTTTTATACAAAATTGACAGTTAGATAAGTACATGAATAAGAAATGTTTGCAGGGAAAAGGCCACAGAGAAGGCAGGTGGGTCCAGTTCACTTTGGAATAATGGACAGTATGGATTGATTTGAACGAAAGGCCTGACTCCATGTTAAATGTCTCGAGAGAAGACCCTGCAGCAGAGAAAACACTGACAGATCAGTCAAAGGTAAGATTACTTGTGCTCTTGTCTGTGAACGAGAACTTGTTCATATTTTTATAATGCAGCACATGTTTCTGTGAGAGTGAAGCGTGAGGCTGGAATGATTAAGGGGCAATGGATGAATAAAGACATTGAGAATCTAGAGAAGAATAGAAGAGAGTCATATCTTAGATGGAGACAACTTGGTTCAATTCAGTCTCTGCATCAATATAAAGAGTACACGGGGAGATGAAGTGTGGTTCACGTGTGGAAAAAACGTCCTCAGTAAATGGTTGATGTTGGTACAATTATCATAATGAGAGATGTTTAGATAAGTACACAAATAGTAACAGTTTGGACGGACATGGGACAGGTTTAAGTTGGGGTGATATTCAGCATGGACTGGTTAGAACAATGGTTCTGCTTCTGTACTGTATGACTCTTTGACTATGACACGATGAACCAAAGAATCTATGAGATGAGCCCTCACTCGATGTCATAATCTCGATGACTCCTGATGGGGTATTTGTTTTGAAAATCCCAGCACATGACACCCAGTGGGAGCTCAGGAGCCCATTACAACTGACGGCCGCTGTCATCACAATGAGAACCATGGCAACACATCATCACAGGGTCATACAAAACACAACAAACTGTAGTGATCTGTGCACTTGTGCTGGAGAGACGCCGAGAGAGGAGATCAAGCAAACTGCTCTGGTCAACTGAATTGGTAACATCCCCACTCGAGGAAAAGACTGAAGACAGAGGTCAAGAACAGAATCAGAGGATTTTTACAAGCAGACTCAACGATGAAGCCTCTAATTTGTGTCTTTTGTGTGGCAATGGAGAAGATCATTGCTGAGACTGAAGACAAGGACGAAATCATCCAGAAGATTGAGGAGGGGATCTTTTCGATGGAAGACGATGAGCGAGAGACTGCCGTACACATCATCTCGGAGATGCTCGTGGTGTTTTCCCGCAGGTTTGATGACAGCAGGGAAGTGATGGACAATCTTGTGGGCACGCTGCTTGGAGGACTGCTTCCACGTTGTGCTGACAGTTCCCAAGCTGTGCAACAGATGGCCCTCAGCGCGGTCAGTACCATCCTGTCCATGTACTTAGTGGCTGATGGAGCCAGCCTACAACAATATCAAGAGCGTCTGGTGTTTCTGAAGACGCTACCGGAAGACCTGACGGGCCCTGATGAACGAGCTCAGTTTGAGAAGTGTCATCAGGTGATGAAGCTGATTTGCCAAAGCCTGCCGCGCTGTCAGCTGGACAACCTGCTTCTCATGGTCTGTGGCAGTCTGTCGGACCAAAATCCCAGCTGTGCCCGGGTCGCGTCCTTGCTCTTGGAAAACATCTTCCTGCAAGAGCGAAAACGACTTCAGGACCAGGTCTCAGAGATCCTGCGTGTGCTGGGGCTTCATTTGGAGATCATCCCTCACCAGGAGGTGAAAGGGCGTGTCCTACGAGGGATGTCTGCTCTGACCTCACAGCACTCAGCAGCAGCTATGTCCCAGCTCCTGCTCTGTCGCCCCCCCAGTGGACAAGTTCATGCGGGATTTGTGGAGAGCAGCAGCTGAGGATAGACCCTGTCCAGTGAGTACGATCCAACATCTCGTGTACTCTCTGGAGGGAAAAAGCTGCCCCGTCAGTGGGAACGTGTACTCGGCCAACGTCTCACTGACTGCAGTCCATGGCTTATATGAGATACTGACTCAGCCCAGGATGGCAGACGTGGTGAGGACATTGTTCCCACACATTTTCAGTGGCTTACTTATATCACTCACCAGCGGAATGAGTTTCTCTCTGCCCAGTGATACAGATATTCAGTCACCGCAGAGAGGTTTCACCGCTGGGTTTGATGCTGATACAAGTAGGTCACTGAATAAAAGGTGTGTGAGGTCACTCAAGGCCCTGTTTGATCTGATTGGTCAAAGTGACATCTCAGACCAGATGGTGATGGTAGGAGGATGGCAACAGCTACGAGGGGTTGGATTTGATCAGGGGGTTGTTCTGCTGGCCCAGGCAATGACAGCATCTGCAGGTGATGATTTGTTTAAGACCGTACATCGTCTGGCTTCCCAAATTGTTCGGATCCAGGACTGTCAGGCAGTTCCAATTATCATCTTCTTTGGGGAACTCCTGAAAGCTCCTTGCCTTTCTGAACTGGGTCTCACAGACATCGTCATTAACAGCTTAATACGATACCTCTGCTGGTATGACTCCTCACCCGTTAGCCAGTTGCTCTGCATCAGAGCTTTAAATAACATCGATTTTGCTGCGAGGCGACGGTGTTGGAGTGTGACCGATGTCTTGGTGAGCCTGTTGGGCAATCCAGAGAACAGCGATGTATTCACTCTTGCGGTATTGTCTTGCCTTCAGAAAAACATCCTTGATGCACCAGCAGAAATGATCAGGCCCTTTTTAAATGCAATCCTCTCCAGGATACAGCCACTGTTTGGGGCAGGAAGTGAGCAAGTCTCTGTGGGAGCTCTCCAAACGTTGGAAATATTGGCCACGTTTGGAGAGTCCAGTGATTTCCAACAACAGCTCCACAGCAACATCGTGGCCTTGCTGTTGCTCTTGGATACTAAAAGTGAGAAAACCATCCAGTGTTGCAGTGCAGCACTGCAGAAGATTTTCTCAGCCACTGGATCCACAAAGGCTTGCTCCTTAGCTGAGAGGTATCTCGAGGCCCCAGGCTGGAGTTACCGAAACTTCCTGAAACGTATTTCACGTCAACTCGTTGACGATTACCCCGACATGGTGAGTTCCTACATTTCGGACTGTGTATCCTTCAGTTCCAACCAGGACCATCACCGCGATCAAGCAGCGGCCTTAGCAGCATTCCTCACCAAGCAGACCCATCGCTTCCGGATCACCCAATGGACCTCCTGGTGTAAAAGAGTAATTTGCAATTGCTGCTGCATAGTCCCCAAATGAGACCTCAGCACATCAGCTTCAGAATATGGCTCAGACCCTTGTCTTCTCATACCAACTATTTTGCTCTAGATACAGATTCTCACCATCAATAAACAAACAGTCCTCCTCAACATCAATGTTTCTGTCTCTCCAACGGATCTTCTCTGTTGATCACAACATCTTATGATCTTGACATCAGTGACATCATCTGATCTCTGTCAGGTCCTCAGCAAATGCTCTCTCTGGAACCTCAACATTGTCTCAGCATTGATCTTCTCCAGATCGTGGACATTATGGGAAGAATTGATCTCCTCCAGATACTTACCCTTTCTTAGAAACTGATACAAAAGTGTACAACTTTGTACACTCATCCAGTGTGCAGTTCATGAAATCAATAGACCTTTCTCTGAGTTATATTTGTACATAATGTAAATAGTTAATGTTCTTGTAAATAAAGATTCTGTTTCACTTTAAATAAACTGCAGCAGTGTTGTTGTACCTGCACGTGTCACATAAATGCACTCCCATTCTGGGAGTAGTGACTGCTGGACCATTGGGGTCATCTCTCTCCAGGGCAGTGGATGGAGAGAGAGCAAGCATCGGGGTCTGCACTCGCCTTCCCTGACCACGTCTGCAGGATGTAGTACTGGTTTGATCAGCTTCAGAATGTGGGTTGAGAGCTGGGGCATGGTCACCTGGCAGCTGAAATGTTTCTGACTGACAGTGATCACCAGTCAGTGGTAGTCAGAGATTCAGGAAAGCCCCACGGTGCATCTCACTCAGGAAGCGATTTCCTGTGTTGGAAAACAGAGAGTGATGCTTCTTCTGGGGAGTGCAACCAGAGCTCAGCTGCACAAGGTGGGGATCAGAAAGAGCGGGAGAACAAACATGGTGGGAATCTCAGTCATTGGGGGGGCACTCTCAGATATTTCTACAGCCACAGACGTCACTGCAGGATGGTGACTTGGAATGTTTTACCTGGAGTGTTGGAAGCTGAGTGGTGATATTATGGAGCTTTATAAAATCATGAGGGGCATAGATAGGATATACAGACAAGATCTTTTACTTTGGTGTGGGGGAGTTCAGAATTAGAGGTCATAGGTTTAGGGTGAGAGGGGTACCAATATAAAAGGGACCTACGGGGCAGGTTTTTCACGCAGAGGGTGGTGTGTGTGTGTGGAATGAGTTGCCTGAGGAAGTGGTGGAGGCTGGTTCAATTCCAGCATTTAAAAGGCAACTGGATGGGTACATGAGAAAAGAATAGTTTTCAGGGATATGGACCAAGTGCAAATGAGTCTAGATTCGGTTAGAATATCTCGTCAGCATGGATGATTTGGACCAAAGGGCCTGTTTCTGTGATATACATCTCTATAGGGCCTTCAGATTGTGAAGGAGCAAAAATGGCCTTTAGTAGAGTGATATGCGCTTCTTGTCAGATGTGGGAGTTCAAAGAGTGTTTCAGGGTTACTGTGGATTACATCTGCAAGAAATCCTGTTGGAGTGGGGGGGGGGGATGCGGGCGGGGGTGGGGGGGTGCAGTCTCCGTTACAGTCACATAGATGGGTTAACTCTAGGAAAGGTAAGAGATGTAGGCAGCTAGTGCAGGAGTCTTCTGTGGCTATCCCCATTTCATCCAATATGCTGTTTTGGAAGACATAGGGGTTGATCGGTTCACTGCGAACATAGCATGAACAGCCAAGTTTCTGGTATTGAGACTGGCTGTAATGCAACGAGGGATGCTTTGGGTTCCAAGAGGTCAATTGTGTTAGGGGACTGTCTAGTCCGAGGAACAGGCAGACAGACTTTTCTGTGGCCAGTAGCAAAAAGTCAGAATAGTGTATTGCTTCTCTGATGCCAGGATCAAGCATGTCTCAGAGAGGGTGCAGAATGTTGTTACAGGGGAGAGGGGCCAGCAAGAGGTCATTGTCCATATTAGAACCAATGATATAGGAAGGGAAAGGGATGAGATTTTGAAGGGACATTATAGAGAGTTAGGCAGGAATTGAAAAAGGAAGTCCTCGAGAGTAGTAATATCTGAATTACTCCCAGTGCTATGAGCCAGTGAGGGTAGGAATAGGAAGACAGAGCTGATGAATGCATGGCTGAGGAGCTGGTGTATGGGAGAAGGATTCACATTTTTGGATCACTGGAATATCTTCTGGGGTAGAAGTGACCTGTACAAGGACGGATTACACTTAAATTGGAAGGGGACTAATATACTGGCAGGGAGATTTGCTAGAGCTGCTCAGGAGGATTTAAACTAGTAAGGCGTGAGGGTGGGACCCAGGGAGATAGTGAGGAAAGAGATCAATCTGAGACTGATACAGTTGAGAAAAGAAATGAGTCAAACAGGCAGGGACAAGGCAAGACTAAAAAATTAACCTGCATTTATTTCAATGTAAGGGGCCTAACGGGGAAGGCAGATGAACTCGAGGCATGGTTAGGAACATGGGACTGGGATATCATTGCAATTACAGAAACATGGCTCAGGGATGGGCAAGACTGGCAGCTTAATGTTCCCAGATACAAATGCTATGGGAAGGGTAGAAACGGAGGCAAGAGCAGAGGGGTGTGGTGTTTTTGATAAGGATAGCATTACAGCTGTACTGAGGGAGGATATTCCCAGAAATACATCCAAGGAGGTTATTTGGGTGGAACTGAGAAATAAAGGGATGATCACCTTATTGGGAGTGTATTATAGACTCCCTAATAGTCAGAGGGAAATTGAGAAACAAACTTGTAAGCAGATCTCAGCTATCTATAAGGAAAATAGGGTGGTTATGATAGGAGATTTTAACTTTCCAAACATAGACTGGGACTGCCATAGTGTTAAAGGTTTAGATGGAGAGGATTTTGTTAAGTATGTATAAGAAAATTTTCTGTGTCAGTATCTGGATGTACCTTCTAGAGAAGGTGCAAAACTTGACCGATTCTTGAGAAATAAGGCAGGGCAGGTGACTGAGGTGTCAGTGGGGGAGTACTTTGAGGCCAGCGACCATAATTCTATTAGATTTAAAATAGTGATGGAAAAAGATAGACCAGGTCTAAAAGTTCAAGTTCTAAATTGGAGAAAGGCCAATTTTGATGGTATTAGGCAAGAACTTTCAAAAGTTGATTGGGGGCAGATGTTCATAGGTGAAGGGATGGCTGGAAAATGGGAAGCCTTCAGAAATGAGATAACAAGAATCCAGAGAAAGTATATTCCTGTTCAGGTGAAAGGAAAGGCTGGTAGGTATAGGGAATGCTGGATGACTAAAGAAATTGATGGTTTGGTTAAGAAAAAGAAGAAAGCATATTAACGTATAGATAGGATAGATCAAGTGAATCCTTAGAGTATAAAGGCAGTAGGAGTATATTTGGGAGGGAAATCAGGAGGGCAAATAGGGGGCATGAGATAGCTTTGGCAGATAGAATTCAGGAGAATCCAAAGGGTTATTACAAATACATTAAGGACAAAATGGTAAGAAGTGAGAGAATAGGGCCCCTCAAAGATCAGCAAGGCAGCCTTTGTGTGGAGCCACAGAAAATGGGGGAGATATTAAATGAGTATTTTGCATCAGTATTTACTGTGGAACAGGATATGGATGATATAGAATGCAGGGAAATAGATGGTTACACATGGCAAACTGTCCATATTACAAAGGAGGAAGTGTTGGATGTCTTGAAATGCATAAAGGTGGATAAATCCCCAGAACTGATCAGGTGTACCCTTGAACTCTGTTGCTGAGATATTTGTATCATTGATCGTCACAGGTGAGGTGCCGGATGATTGGAAGTTGGCTAAAGTGGTGCCACTCTTTAAGAAGGGCAGTAAGGACAAGCCAGGGAAATATAAACCAGTGAGCCTGACGTTGGTGGTGGGCAAGTTGTTGGAGGAAATCCTGAGGGACAGGATGTACATGTATTTGGAAAGGCAAGGACTGATTAGGAATAATCACCATGGCTTTGTGCATGGGAAATCATGTCTCACAAACTTGATTGACTTTTTTGAAGAAGTAACAAAGAGGATTGGTGAAGGCATAGTGGAGATGTGATCTATGTGGACCTCAGTAAGTCATTCTAATTTCACAGCAGGATGGGGGAGTGGAGGCTATAGTGGATGTTGTGATGCACAGAAAAGCACACTTAATGGACAAAGTAGAAACAGTATGAATATTTTCAAGTTAAGACACAAAGAATCATGGCAAGGCTAGATGGCATTTATTTTAATGCAAGGACTATTGTGAGGAAAGCAGGTGAGTTGATGCTATTGACTAGCACATGGGAAGTGATATCATTGCTGGAATGGAGATATGGTTGAGAGAGTGGCAGACTGGCAAAAATATTGAAAACAAATTGCTGGAAGTCAAAGCAGGTCAGGCAGCATCCATTGAGAGAGTGCAATCTAACATTTTGAATCTGATTGACTCTTCATCAGAGATGATACGAGGTATATAAACTTTTCATTGCACTTATTCAAATGCATGTGACAATAAGAGCTATTCTAATAAAACATGTATGCCTGCTTTAACTAAACTAGTAAAGGTAGTGTTCAGTTGATACAGATTGGACTCTTGTCCTCTTTGTACTGAGCCAGTAACTGTTATTGAGAGCAGTAACCGGGCAACACTTACCTCTTCAGTGCTTTGAGCATTCCCACCTTCTAGGCAGAGAGTTCCAAATATCCACTATCCTTAGGATGAAAAAACTTTCTCAAATCCTGGCAAAAACCCCTGCTGATAAAGCCCTGCGGTCCACGTTTTAAGAATTCTGCCACCTTTGTACCTTTTACATTTTGTGTGTCCCGAATAATATTGGCATTATTGAAATCCCAACTCTTATGACCTTATTAGTTTTACATTTCTTTGAGATTCGATTACATACCAGTCTTCCAATCTATTTGGGGTAAATAAGACACCGCACACAATGCGATTGCCCCATTTTTATGATTAAATTCTACCCAGACGGCCTGATCTGAGGTACCTTCTAAGATCTCATCACTCCCTATTGCAGTAAGTGATGCCTTGATCAATATTGCAACACTGCCTCTGTTATACCCTGTCTTCTGGCCTGAAGCTTCTATACCATAGAATAGGCTCTCCATGATGCTGCTCTGTTTTACTGCCACTTCCACCTCTGTGCTCACTTCTAAAACCAGGAATTCCCATGTCCCACCTATCCCCTCGCTCACCTGCAGTGTTCACCCTCCACTTGGACCCCTTCCCCTCACCTCTTACCTGTCCTCGATCTTTTCACTGAAAACTGTCAATGCAACACTGACTGTCGCAATTTCTCTGCTGCTCTCACCCACTCTCCCTGTCCCCTTCTGAAATTGGCACCACTTCGCGCTCTCAGGTCCAATTCGAAATTTGTCATCTTACCCGCTGGCAGGGGTGTTGCCCTTGTAGTCTGGCACGTTGATCTTTACCAACTCTCTGGTACCTCTCCCTTCCTCTCCCTGAACCATGAACCCCCCACCCCAACATCATGCCATTGTTGCCAGCACTGTGACTGACCTCATCATATCAAAGTCCTTCCTCCACTGCCTCCAGCTTTATAGTCTCCCAACCATCATTTCATCTTTGGAAACATCATCTCATCTTCAGTCCAGGCATTTCACAACATTTTGGACTTGATACTGAGTTCAACAGCTTCTGATTGTGAACCCACACCCATACGTTCCCTGCTCTTCAGCTTTACTTGATGCATTCTCTGTCACAATGGCCTCTCTCTCCACTCCCACTACAGTGGGGGTCCACTTATTTTCATTTTAGCAGTTAGATGTGCCATTGATCTGCCGTTCTCACCTCCCAATCACTTCATCACTATCAGTTCTGTTTCTCACCCACAGACCCCCCTCCCCCACTGTAGCTCCGTTCCCGCTCCGGGACTTGGCCCGCGATCGCTCTGCTCCCGCTCCGGGACTCGGCCCACGATTGCTCCCGCTCCCGCTCTGTGACTTGGTCCGAGATCACTCCCGCTCTGGGACTCAGCCCATGATCGCTCCCGCTCTGTGACTCGGTCCACGATCGCTCCCGCTCCTGCTCTGGGATTCGGCCCACGATCACTCCCGCTCCCACTCTGTGACTTGGTCCGAGATCACTCCCGCTCTGGAACTTGGCCCGTGATCGCTCCCACTCTGTGACTCGGTCCGCGATCGCTCCCACTCCTGCTCCAGGGCTCGGCCCTGACTCAGCTCCCAGCTGGACCCACCCTCATCCCGCTCCCGCTCTGGGCTCTGGGCTCTAGCCCGTGACTCAGCTCCCAGTCGACCTACGCTCATCCTGCTCCCGCTCTTGGTTCCAGCCGGTGACTCAGCTCCCAACTAGGCCTATGCTTGCCCTGCTCCTGCTCTGGGCTCCGGCCATAACTCACTTGTGAGTCTTGGGCCATGATCGCTCTGCTCCCGCTCTGCCCTCAAATCGTCTCCTGCACTAAGTCAATCTCTGATTCTGTTCTGCATTCCCTGCAGGTAAAGTACTTTAAGAAGTTAAAAGTTGGGGCTGGGGAGGAGAAACTGCAGCAAAAGGAAAAAAAATAGAGGAAATGGAGCTGTCAAGCAAAGGAGCTCCAGCTGAAGCTCTGCTGCCTAGTTACCAGGCAAGCAATTGATACTAGCACATACCAACTGAGTTTGACATTCCCTGAAGAGCTAGCAAAATTAACAGGTGATACCCAAGGATAGAAGGCAGGTGGGAATACTTTAGTTTGGGATTATATTCAGGGTCTGTTTCCATGCTGTATGCCTCTATGACTTGCGTGCGCATATACCCCTCCTCTCTATCTCACACTCTCCCTCTCTCTCTCACGCACAATCTCTCTCTTCCTCTCTCACACATGCATATAGCTCTCTGGGGTGAATTTTCATTTGCAGATACATACTATTTTGTTCAAAAAGCACACAATCTGTAGGCTGTCAGTGCATGTGACATTTTATAAATTCCTACTTTGGAAATGGAACCAGTTTAACTCAAGGTTGGGATGCAGGCAGACTCTAACCTCACACCTTTAATGCACTGTCTGAGCTGAGATAACTTTAAATTATCTCGGGACTGTGACTTGAAAGCAGTTCTGGGATTTACATAGTAATCACTTGAAACCTGTATCAGAGGAGAAAGTGCTGGATGTCTTGAAACAATTAAAGGTGGATAAATCCCCAGGACCTGATCAGGTGTACCCTAGAACTCTGTGGGAAGCTAGAGAAGCGATTGCTTGGCCTCTTGCTGGGATATTTGTATCATTGATACTCACAGGTGAAGTGTCAGAAGACTGGAGGTTGGCTAATGTGGTGCCACTGTTGAAGAAGGGTGGTAAAGACAAGCCAGGGAACTACAGACTGGTGAGCCTGACCTCAGTGGTGGGCAAGTTGTTGGAGGGAATCCTGAGGGACAGGAAAAACAAGGACTGATTAGGGATAGTCAACATGGCTTTGTGCGTATGAAATCATATCTCACAAAGAAGATTGATGAGGGCAGAGCAGTAGATGTGATCTATATGGACTTCATAGCAGTCTAGGTTTGTTCAATACTTTGCATCAGTTATATGACACTTTGGTTTTTTACTATAAATTCTGTGTAGCTACCTGATAAAGGAGCAGTGCTCCACCAGTTTGTTACTTCCAAATAAATCTATTGGACTATAATGTGGTGTTGTGTAATTTTTAACTAGGATTATACAGGGCAGATGCAGGTAGCAGGTTCCCAATCGTGGGGGAGTTCAGAACCAAGGGTCACAGTTTAAGGATACTGAGTAAACTATTTAAGACTGATACAAGGAGAAATTTCTTTTCACAGAGACTGGTGAGGCTATGAAATTCATTACTACAGAAAACAGTCAAGGCAAAAATTTTGTATACTTCAAGAAGGAGTTGGATACAACATTTGGGGCTAAAGGGACCAAAGAATATGAGGAAAAAGTAGCAACAGGCTGTTGAGTTGGAAGATTGGCCATAAGCAGAATGAATGGTGATGCAGGCTTGGGGTTGGGGGGGGGGTGTGGCGGGGGGTACAATTGGCTCCCTTCTGCTCCAATATTTTACATCTAACATCTGTTCTCATCCTACTGAATTATTTTGTCCACTAATTAATTATTTTCACTCTGGATTGGTCCTTGTTCATTATTATAGCCAATCTAAAGCTTATAATCATGCACGCTGAATTCTTCTCAAGTGACTTTTAAAACACTTGAGAATCAGAATTGGATAATAATTGGATGTTACTGATACTCTTTTCTATAGAGCTTTATTTCCAATTGAACTGCCAAAATGATGGAAGACCCCTTACACATTCAATGTCAATTTGTCTGTATATGCAAATGTTACGGTAGTTGAGTTTAATTACCTCAAACATTTCCTTTAATTACAGTTGAAGAGAAAACTCAACAAACCTCAAACTAAAATATACTACTAATGCTGGAAATGTGGAACAATACAAAAATTGCTGGAGAGACCCTTTCAGAACTGAAGAAACATCATTGGACTGAAACATTGACTCATAGATGCTACCAGACCTGCTGAGTTTCTCCAGCAATTTCTGTTTGTGACTCACCAAACTCTAGACAGTTGAGAATGAGACAAGAAGAAATGACCTTCAAGCTCAAAAACCTCAGTGACTGGAAACGTTTGCTTAATTGATTTGTCCAGCCATAAAACAATTCCCTTTGCATTGTAAGATGACAGCGAATAACCAGTTTCTATATTCACTATATATACTCATGTATAATACTTATGTTAAAAGGGACATTTCTTAACATTTGAAGTTGGGCTTCCCTTTTGCACTTGATTACTATAAAGGTGACAAAAAAAAAACAATCCAAACAACTTACAAATTTTTGACCTTGTTATACTTCTTTAAAATCTTTGTCCTTCACCAATGTTCATCTCCCGCCCATGCCCTGGAAGTTTTGCCCATCATGCCTTACTCAGATTCTGTAATGCGATCTTTTCAATTAGAGTCATTTTAATCTTTATCTCAATTCCCTTTAGTCTCTCAATTGGGAATTCAATCGATTCCCGGTCCTTTCTTTTTCTAAACAAACTATTCAGAGATGGTATTGCACACCTTTGGAGCAGGTGGGACTTCAGCCCAGGTCTCCTGGCTCAGAGGTAGCAATACTACTACCACTGCTCGACTGCCACGTTTAGTGGCTGCCATTTACACTTGGTGCCAGAGGACCCTGTAGAAATGAACATAGTGGAATCATTGCATTTTTGTTGGAGTAATGCTCCAGATGCCAGTGTTATCTATTTTGTAGTATGACACAGGCTCCTCTTCTCTCAGGACAAGAAAGTTCTAAAGACCAATGACTCTCTGAGAGAAGTTCCACCTCATTCCAGTTTTCATTTGGATGCACATTATTATGAAATTGTGCTCTCTTGTGATTCCTATATGTGTGTCAACATCCTTTTGGTTTCTAAGATCTATCTGAATCTATTTTTCAATGACGATCACCTCTATTATTTATGGTGCAGAGCATGCACCAGCTTGATATAAGCACTGCATTACTCTCCTGTTTTCCCCCATAACCTTGTAGATTTGTTTTATCCAAAAATCATCCAGATCCCTCTTGAATGCCTCAATTGAACCTGCCTCCACCAGACTTCCATGCAATGTATTCTGTACCCAATTACTTGCTGATTGAAAACATTTTTCCGCACTTTGTCCTTACTTCTTTTGATGATTGTTTTCAATCTATCCCTTTTTCTTCTTCTTCTTCTCTCTTTTATAAACAGGATGTTTTTTTCCAATCTACTCTATCAAGCCCACTCAGGATTTTGAAAGCATCTATTAGATCTCCTCTTAGTCGTCTTCTCTTCAAGAAGAATAAAATCTATCCTCATAACTGAAAACACTCTTGGAAACTTCTACTGCACTCTCTCCAATGTATTCAAATCCATCCTATAATGTTGTGATGAAACCTGTGCCCAATGTTCCAGCAGAAGTCTAACAAGTAAAATAAACAAGCTTAACCTCATCTCCTTGTTCTCGCCTTCCGTATCACTATTAATAAAGTTGAGAATATGGTATACTTTATTAACTACTATCTCAATTCATTTATCACCTTCAATGATATATGTGCATATACACACAGGTTCCTCTGCTCCAAAACCCACTTTAGAATGACAACCCTTATATTGTATTCTCTTTCCACTGTATTTCTATAAAAATGCATTACCTTATGCTTCTCTTAATTGAAACTCACCTGTCAATTATCTGCCCACTCCACCAAATTGCCTATTGTCTCTGGAGTTTTTGTCTGCCCTCCTTACAGTTTACAATTGTCCCAAGTTTTGTGTCACCTTTAAACTTTGAAATTTTCCCCTGCACAATAATATCTAGATCATTAGCATATATCAGTAAAATCAAGGGTCCATAAACCAACCCTGGGGAACTCCATTACAAATCTTCCAGACTAAAAGAAATCCATTAACCATTACTCTCTGTTTCATCTCATTCAATTTGGATCCACATTTCACCATTTGCCATTATGGGATTTGAATCACTGGTCCTATAACATTAGCCTGGGGTTTGCAGTTTACACACCCTATAACACATTATCACTATCCCTTGGCTTGATTTATTGAGCTGAATTCAATCTAATGACACCCTGACAAAGCAACCAGTACACACAAGAGAGAATTTCTATCATTATGGTCTGGTGTCTGGACCATAAACTGCAGATCAAATTGCCTGCCCATTCTACAATCATTGTGCAATCTACTCCAGCCACCCAGGTACCAAAGATGAAAGCTCTCCTCATGGAGACTGAATCCTGTTCAGCAAGTTGTCAGAGGTGGAATGAAAAATATTAGTTAACCATTCCAACCAAAACAAAAATTCATAAAATTACATTTCTTTCAGAAAAGCTTTTTTGGGCAGAGAAAAATTGTAGCACTTCCTTATTTGGAACTATTGAATTCAAAGTTACCAGGAGAATCATGATTGGATATTTCACATACTTAAAATTCATGCACTTTGAAAGGTGGAAATTATAGCAAGAATTTCAGATATTGATCTCTTTCTTTTGTACTTTTCCATTTTAGTGAGGAATTTCAAGCTAATTCTACACTCAGATGCTTAGGGTGCTTTGTCTGAAACAAATATGTATAAATATCTGAAAATCAGATATATTCATGATGACAGTCATAATGAATGACAATAATATGATGACAAATGTCAACTTCTGCCAGTTTTGATTTTAATATTTGCCAGAAGTGCAAATGTATTCAGCACAAAAGCAATACGAGAAAAGGTCTATGTCTTAACTTACTTATCTGGGACTGATTAGAAAATGCTCAGTCACAATCATTTTCTTTTGTTGAATGTGTGTTCATTTGTCAAACACTTTTACAACAAATCAATTTTTTTGACATTGTTGCCCTGAGATCAAAGCTATAGATTAATTTGTAGCACAGACGTAGTCAGAAAAATACATGAAAACTAATGAATGGTTTTCATTATTGACAGCATGTACCAAGAGCTAAACATGAGAAAAAATACTGATAGGATAGAGATTCATTTACCTGTGGCAAATTTGACAAAAGTCAGAAAGTCACCAGAATCCAGAAAAACTGTCAAATTCAATAACTATGAACATGTAATCTGTCATTAAATGCTGCATACAAGATGGCATTCTGTTGCAATTGGGGTGATTGGAACTGAATGTATTCTTGCAACATTGACACATCTTTCTGCACTGGGAGGTAAACTCAATTACCCGACTTCACACATGTGCTGAATTTTTCCCTGTAGCAAAAATATGACAAGCAATTCACATCAAACTTCTTCCACTAGCTCCAAAGGAAATTTCATTCCAATTGACAAAGGAAAATGATCTATTTAGATTTTATTCCCTCAATTGCTCTCTCTGTAAAGAACAGACTGCTAATTTGGCACAGAATACAACAGGAGAATGGGGGCTTTTGTGCCACAGTCTCAATACCCTTTTTTCTGGGACAGGAGGGCAGTTTAATTTCTATCTGTTGTAGACATGAGTAATAACATTTCTGAACAGTTGATTAAAAATACTTACAACAAACAGATTGATTAAAATAATTACAAAAAGGATGGGGCACCTCTGTGATATGCCCAATTGGTTATCAGCTATGTGATGTAATTGTGTTGGTAGCGTATCTAACTAGATAAGAAAGGATAATGAGCCCAGTCCTTTGATCACAGAATTTCCTGTACAGATCCACTTACAGCAAAAATTACCATAAAAAATTAAAGACAATAAGTCAAGCAAATTGCGGTCAATGATAAAATGTTTACTATTAGATCCCATAAGCGATAATCTACCTCAGACAAAATTGAATACAAAACCTTTCAAGATTGTATTGTACAGTAAATTTACTCACTGCCTTTAAAGGATCTAAATTTTAAATGTTGATTTACAAATTCTTTATTATGTGTGCGTGTATATGATAATATGTCAGTAATATTTTAGGAAATTTGGGATGTTCTGTATCTGTACCTTTAAGCCAGTTTTATACAAATTCTTAGAATACATAAGTATTATATATGTCCAACCAAAGCATCATTCACCTTATCTTTAAACTGAGAATTTGAATCAGTGGGCTCTCTGAAAAATGCTTGAGAAAGGTTTCATTGTGTGGTGATTTTAACAGTCACTGATAGTCACAGAGATAAGCTAAAAACAGAGTTTGAGCTTCAGATTACAGCAAGAGCTCCAAAGCTTCTTTAATTACTATGTGCTCTTCACTTCTGTGATTTATTACTGTCTACAAAGACAGAGTCGCTCTGTCAATTAAGTTGTTTCCATTTTCATGATATCTTTGAAATGGAAAAATATTTCAAGGCACATCACAGAAGAATAATCAGTCAAAAATCAATGGCAAGTCAAAAGAGAGAACTCTTTTATTCATTCATGAAGTATACACATCACCAGTGAGGCCAGCTTTGATTCCTTCCCTAATTGCCTTGGAGTAGGTAGTGGTGAGCCACCTTCTTGATTTGCCGCAGTCCACATGGCTTGGCGACACATACAGTACTAGGTTTCACATTTTTGATGCAATGACAGTGAAGGAACGGCAGTCATAAAGTTCCAAATCAGTAAGATATGTTGCTTGGAGGAGAATGTATAGGATGTTCCATGTGTCTACTGTCGCTGTGCTTACAGGTGGGTAGAGTTCATGGATTTTGAAGGGTCTGCCAAAGGCACCTTGATGAGTTACTACAGTGCATCATGCAGACGATACACACTGCTGCCATTGTATGTTGGTGAAGCAATGAATATTGACATTGGTGCATTGATTGATGAAAAAGCAGCTTGCTTTTTCCGGAATGCTGTCAAGCATTCTGAGTGTTATTGGATTGCACTCATCCAGTCAAATAGGAAGAATTCTATTATATTTGCTTTGGACATGGTCGACACGCTTTGAGAAAAATGGGAAGTGAATTCCAAGCCTCTGATCTGCTTTTATAGTTACGGCATTTATCTGCAGAGAGTTATGAACACAGTCAGTCCATCAAACAAACTAGCCTTCCAACCATTGACTCCATCTATACTTCTCACTGTCTCAGGAAGGCAGCCGACATAATCAATTACCCCTCCCACCCCAGTTGTAATTATTTCCAAATTCTTCTATCAGGCAGTAGATAGCAAAGTTTAACCACACATACCAACAGATTCAAAAACAGCTTCTTCCCCACTGTTATTAGACTTCTGAATGGACCTTTCAATTTTTAAATTTAATGTTGATCTCGCTCTTTGTGCACCTTCCCCGCAGTTGTAACATTCTTTGCTCTGTCCTATTATCCTAATGCACTTTGTATGGTATGATCTGCCTATACTGCACACATAACAAAACCTTTCACTGTACCTACGTACATGTGATAATAACAAATCAAACCAAACCCTATCAAATCAAATATCTGACTGGCCCAGTTCAGTTTTAGGTCAAATGTAACCCCAGGAATTTGATGGTGGGTGATTTAACTATGGTAATGCCATTGAATAGCTGGAGAGATAATGAGGTCTCTTGTTAAAGATGGAAAACAATTGGCACTTAGATGGCATAAACATTACCTGTCAGTTCCAGCCTCAAAGCTATCCAGATCCTGTTGCATGTGCTAAGGATCTGCTTCAACGTCTGAGGTAATTATCAGCAAGCATTCTCACTTCTGATATTTTTTTGTGGAAGAAAGTAATTGGTGAAGCAGCTGAAGATGGTACAGCTGAGGACACAAGAGTTTCTTAGGGTAGTGTCCTCGCCCAACCATCTTGGGATCAAAATCAGGAAATATTAAGTAAAAGTCATATTGAAGCTGTATTATGTTCAATCACTATAGATTTAAATAAGGTTTTATTGAATCATAAGATTTACCAGCTTAGTCCATGTTGTATGTCAAAGGGGGACATAGCGAAATGTTTTCAATGCTATTAATCAACATAATTTTGATGATACCAGTAGGATTGTACCTAATGAATTGTTTCATATTCAAACTGGAATATGCACCACTTTCCTCTTAACTATGTGAACAAAACTCTATTTATTTAAGAGTTTGAATCTTTACACAAACTAGTTACATAATACAAATTGTAATATAGATGTGTTACAGTTGTGTACATTCATATTCCAAATGTTAGAGTAAGATCACCTGCTCGGTACTCAAATTTAAAATAATTATATAGTACAAGTTAAAGCTCTTCTATTTTTATCCTATATTTTAGTTCAATCTCAGAATACCACTTCTACCCACAAACATGATTGAAGACCTTTGGTTGGAGTCATTATTGGAGTCTCCTTTGCAGTATATAATTGCCTCCCCAGTCTTCTTTTTATTTTTTGATGAGATGTGGGCATTCCTAACAACACCAGCAGTTGTGATTCATTCCTAATTAATATTGAGAAAGTGCATTGCTGGGTCCACGCACAGGGCAGTTAAGAATCAAGTACATTGTTGTCGTTGGAAGGGGGTAGTGGAGATTAGAGTCAAGATTAGAGTGGTGCTGGAAAAGCACAGCAGGTCAGCCAGCATCCGAGGAGCACGAAAATCGAAGTTTCAAGCAAAAGCCCTTCATCAGGCAAGATAAGGATGGCAGATTTCTTCCCCTAAAGTGCATTAGTGAACCAGATGAGTTTTTGCAGTCATCATTACAGAGTTTGGTTTTTAATTTCTGAATTATTAATTTCAATTAATTAAAAGATAGGGCGGAACAGTGCCTTAATGGTTAGCCCTGCTGCCTCACAGCACCAGGGACCTGGGTTCAATTCCAGCCTTGGGTGACTACCTGTGTGGAGTTTGCACATTCTCCCCTCATCTACACGAGTTTCTTCTGGGTGCTCTGGTTTCCTGCTACAGTTCAAAAATGTGCAGGTTAGGTGAATTGATCATGCTAAATTGTCCATAGTGTGCAGGCTGAGTGGGTTAGCCTTTTGTATTCAAAGATGGTGCTAAAGAATGGTGACTTGTACACTTTTCTCTGTACTCCTTTAATCCTGCACTTGTGTACACATGACAATAAAATCTAATAATAAATAAGTTCAAGCACTTATTCTAGTCATTGCAATTCAGTAGTCAAGTGGGATTCCAGCTTCAGTTGAGACATTGTCATTGCCTCAAAAGTTAAAACATGCTGAGAGCTTTCAGCAAGGCCAACAATGGGAGCATTGTATGTGGCAGATCCTGGGTTACAGGATTGTGTCAGGCATGCATACAAAGGAACGGACACATCAGGACATTTTTGTATGCTGTTGGGCCTGTATGTTATGGAAGAAATAATTAACTGCTTTAAAATGTTAATTGAGACACTTAATGCATACTTTGGTTAAAAATGAAATTTGGTAATGGAAAAGGCAAGGTTCAAATAAGACAGGTGGAAATGATTCCAATGTTTTAAAGAAATTTGTACAGAAATGTCTACAATATCTTGCCAATGACTCTTAAAAGACAAGTTAATAATTGCAGCTTACATTATTGTATACAACAGAGATGAGAAGTTGCCTGGGTTCCTTCAATCAATAGAAGAGGTAATGTGAAATTCAGGGCATAGAATTACATTTTTGTTCACTCATGGGATGTGGGTATTATTGGCTGGGCCAAATATTAATGCCCATCCCAAGTTGCCCTTGAGAAGGTGGTGGTGAACCATCTTCTTGTACCTTTGCAGTCAGCTTGGTATAGGTACACCCACAATACCACTAAGAAGGGAGTTACAAATTTGACCCAGCAACACTGAAGAAACACAAGTCTAGAGGCTGGCTGGCATGTGGATCTGTTCCTGTGTATCTCCTGCTCTTATCCTTCTAGATGGAAGTGGAAGTGGCCATGCGTTTAAAAGGTGCTATTTTAGGAGCCTTGGGGAATTTCAGCAGTGCATCTTGTAGCTGGTACACACCTGCTTGAGGATGTGATGTCAATTATACCACTTTGTCCTGGATAGTGTCAAACTTGATGCATGTTATTGGAACTGCACATATCCAGGCAAGTGGAGAGTACTCTATCACTCTCCTGTCTTGTGCGTTATGAGGGACAGGCTTTGGGGAGTCAGAATGTGAATTATTTGTTACAGTACTCCTAGCCTCTTCTCTGTTCCTATAGCCACAGTATTTATACAGCTCATCCAGTGCAGTTTCTGTTCAATGATAACCCCTAAAGATGTTGTTAGTTGGGATTCAGTGATGGTGATACTACTGAATACCAAAGAATGATGTTAGATTCTTTCCTGTTGGAAAAGGTCTTGCATTTGTGTAGTGTGAGTATTATTTGTGTCTTACAAGCCCAGGGCTGGATATTGTCCAGATCTTGTTGCATTTGGCTACTTCAGTAGTTGAGGAGTCATGAATGGTGCAATCATTGGTAAACATCCCAATTTCTGATGTTATGCTAGAGAAAAGGTCACTGAGGAAGCAGTTGAAGATGGTTGGGCTTAGGACACCACCCTGAGGAACCCCTGCAGAGATTTCCTGGAACTGGTGACAGACCTTCAACAACCACAACCACCTACATTTGTGTAAGTATTCTTTGAGGAAACACTGTAAATTCCTCCTATATGGTCAGATGGATAGGCTCTGAGATGGCATAGTCACTCTTCTTGACAACCTACCAAAATACCGAAAGAGGAGGTAAGAAACATTATTACCTACATTAAGCTGTTGAATGTGTGTTTGGCCGTAACATCTCAGGCACAATGAGAACCAGATATGGGAAGCTGAGTGCTCTCAATATGGCAGAATAGAGCATTTCAGGAAAGACTACAAAGTAGCAGTACTTACATCATCATAAAAGCAGAGAAGTCTCATCAAGTAAAATCAATTACTGACAAACGGAAATCATTTAGAAACGAAAATGTCCAACAAATCAAGAATGTAAATCAACAAAATAAGCTGATATTCCTTGGGGAGGACAAATAGGGCTAATGGAGAATCTGGACTATTAGTTTCACAGTGCAAGGATTAACATAATTTAAATTTGATACCGGACTATTTGTTTTAACACTGGCTGACAGCTTGCCGATGATAACCCAACATTGAGCAGAAATGTGCCAATTGAACAGTCTTAAATACACAATTGCCTTGTAAAATATTAGTTCTTTTTAATGTTTTCCCCTATCGTCCTACAAAATGCAAATTCCATGGTATTGGCAAAGCTAATGACAGTTTTTTTAAAATTTTCTGCTTTGCATCTTGGTTGACATTCCCTGAGGTTTGGAGCTAGAAGGGATCAACCATGTCTGTGAGAGGGAAGACTTGTGACAGGAAGTCTCATGTGAGGCTCTGACAGAGATGGTGGAATGAGGCAAGGAGAAGAAATGTTTGGAGCAAAGTCCACAACCAGACATTCTCCATTTTCCCTGGTCCATTCACCTCAAATTTCCTGATACCCTTGAGCAGGAAAACACTTTGCTGCACTTCAATGAAAGCCTTTATTCTGTGTTACTGAAGCCTGCAGATTGAGTGTGATCATTAGTCAAGGTCAACATGTACTCAATGAAAGGTGTTATGGCCTCTTATGTAGTCTCTTTATTCTGAATCTGACTCCATCGCTCAAATCTTGTGTCCTTCACCATATGATAAGCTAATTGCCTTTCTTAGTGGCATTGCTGAAATGTGCATACCTGAGCTTCTAAAGGGGCATGTGAGTTGTGAGATAAACTTTCCTCATAGTGTGTGATTTTCTTCAGGATTCATCATCTGTTTTTGAAAGCAGCTGCTCAGGGTCATTTTCAGGACTTACGGGAGATGAAAGGTGAATTAGAACTGACAAGGTGGGAGGAATCTAAGTAATAACTGTGCAGATCATCATAGTTCAGTGGTTTCTGACATTAATTCTGCATGAGTGAACATAGTGTTGATGATGTGCTTCTATGAGATTTAACCTGTCACCAGGCAGCTGAGAGATTTCAGTTCTCCTGTATCAATAACCAAGAATACCGGATCTCAGCTGATATTCAGGGTCTCCTCCACTGCTGGTATGTTGGGGTTACTGAAGAGCCAATGCACATTCTGTGCTCTCCCTGGTAGTCAGTGTTCTCTTCATCTATGATACAATGGAAAACAGCACCTCTGAAAAGTCACTATGAGGGATGGATATGAAATTGCAATAAGATGAGGGAAGAGTGCAAGAGGTGGCTAGAGGAGGGTGCTCAACAAGGGAGGATTGGGGCAGATACCAAGTATTGTGGTCTGAAGGATTAATACGCAACAGGAAGCAGAGAAAGGAGCTTTGCTCTTAAATGCAATTGGCATTTACCTCTCCTGTCTTTGTCATGTTATCCAAATTCATGCAGCACTGTATCTCAGTTTCAGCTGTTAATCTCTTCACCACATTGAGTCACAACAGTTCTCTGTGGCTTTCCTCTTTTTCCATCCACAGGGAACAGAACCTCTCTGCCAGCCCTTAAATGATGTCGGAAGACACATTGAAGAATTACAGTGCAGTCTTGGCTCTTTGACACTTCACTTGCTCAACCAGTGACTCATTTATGACACTTTTGCAATGCTTCTATTCTGACACACTTTGGATCCCTTTAAGCAACTCAGATGCATGGCCTGGATCATATCACCCATTCCAATTAGTCAGGAAATGCAGAAATCAGATGCAAATGACATGTTTGTAATTGAAGGCAATTAAAAAGTCACTACTGAAACTTCAAGATTGTTGATTTCTGCCAACCCTATCTGTACTGGACTCAAGCAGAAAGTCAAAGTTCAGTCCTACATCTCAAATTGGAAATGAAGTATTTCAAAGAGGCAATCATACGGTGACATATAATGGCTTTCCAGTCTCTGCAGTACTGAATGGAAGAGTTGTTACTAACGTTGGTTCTCATTTATTTACCTAAATATTGGATAATTGAGAGTTGATTCCAACTGTGACAATAGGTGAGGAAGAGACAGGGATAATAGATCTGAGAAAATATTAAATGTGATATTTAAAAACCTGACAAGCAGTAATGAGTAAGGTGGGAATACCAGTCAAGCTCATTGTATTTGCTACATGATGGTTACTGCTTAAATCCAACACTAATCCTTTTATAAATTAGAAAACATTAAAAAAAAATTTTTGTATTATTTATTTATAATTCATCAAAACAAGTTGATTTAATTGACTACATAATACAGGGCGACCCCACATCCAGAGGTTTGGTTACTGCAGTTTCACTTACCTGCAGTTTACCGTGGCCCAAACATATAAAAGGGAATGTTCCAGAATCAGGGACTAGAATGCTGTTGGGAAGCTATGTTACTCATTTAAATGCCGGGTTTACACCTATCTGTTGTTTCGGGCTTCCGCGGTAGGTCCTGGAACGTAACTCCTGCAGGTACTGTACAAACCCCTAATGTACAAATCTGTCCAGAATTAAAATAAGTCAATCATTTTATAAAATCTCTAACTGAGGTATGACAAAGACAAACACGTAAATCTAACATTGCAGAATTATAATGTGAACGTTCAATATGTTAAGAACCATAAATACACCATATTTTACCAAGAAGAAAGCAACATATTCTTCTCTAGAAGATATTTTACCCAAGCATTTTTTGTTTCAATTCATGTGCTGAATGAATTAATGAGTGCTTTTATCAGGAGCTAAGGGAAAACCTGACACTCTCATTGTACTTTTTGATATGGTGGTTCCAGGTTTGTCAGAATTCAATGTGCCAGGAATCTCAAAGATCCATCATGTTGAATCAATTATTCAAAGTTCTTATGTATACTTTACTGAGTATTCATGCCAGTTATCTCAATCTCCCAGAACTAGAAAATATGTGACAGCGCAGGGTAGCAAACAGCTCAGTAGTGAGCCAGGACCCAGGTTTGATTCCAGCCTTGGGAAACTTTCTGTGTGGCGTTTCCACGTTCTCCCCATGTCTGTGTAGGTTTCCTCTGGGTGCTCCAGTTTCCTCCCACAGTCCAAAGATGTTCAGGTTAGGTGAATTGGCCATGCTGAATTGCCCATAGTGTTCAGGGATTTGTAGATTGCATGCATTGGTAGATGTGGAGTGATAGGGTGGGAGAATGGGTCTGAGTAGGTTGCTGTTTGGAGGGTCAGTGTGAACATGTTGGGCTGAAGGACCTGATTCCATATTGTAGTGATTCTATTGCTGAAAATAAAATTTGCCTGGTTTGACTCATTCATAAATGGTCACTTTGTAGGAAAGTAATAAAAAATATTTATGTTTCATGACACACATATCTAATATTGTTAGTGAATAATATATTTAAAGACAATTGACCAAATAAATTTGAAGTTATGAGGGCCCCTGGAAGTAATGGCCAAGGTTCTTGTTGGAACATGGAAACACTACCAAACTGAAGGCAGACCCAAAATTTTCCATTTCCTGCTGGCCGGTTGTCATGGCTCTGCCTCCACCAGCAAGGGTAGACAATTAGGCCAATTAATTTGATTAATGAAGGCACTTTTCAGACGTCACCTAGAAGTTTTCAGTTGAGAGGCATGTTCTCACTGATACGAAAGCCCAGCCAATAAATTGAGATGGCCACCCAGCTGCAATTGTTGTTGCCTCAATAAATTCAACTCTCTTTGGTGTAATAATTGCCACAGCTGTGGTTACACAGTTCCTCCTCCATATAAACGACATTTTGTTTTTAAACTTCCAAAAATTCTTCACAGACCATCTCAATCTTGAATTGGTCTCTCATTCTCCAAGCTATGTCAGTGGTGACTATTACTGATAGTGGACTGCTAAGTTTGGAAGGTTTCCTATTTGATGAAGACTTGGAAGTTTACACGCTGTTCTGAATTGAATAGGTTTGCTGGAGGGAGACATGTCTCCAAAGTTGCCTCTGGGTTCCACCACCAATTTTTATAGATTCCTAAAGTGTATTGTATTCTGAATGGAGCATCAGAACCACAGAATGAAAATTCTAACAATGCAACTTTGCATAATACTAAAAGTCAAAAGGAGCAGACATAGGCCTTTCAATGAGGCCATGTCTGATCTGATAATCCACAACTCCATTTTCCTGCCTTTTGCCCATAACCCTTGGTTCACATACTGATTAAAATCTATCTCAGGCTTAGATATACAAAACAATGCAGCCTCTACAAATTCCTGCAATCAAGAATTCCACAGATCCACTTCCATTTGAGAGAAGAAATTTCTATTCATCTCTGTCTTAAACGGGTTAGGATGTGGAGGTGCTGGTGTTGGACTGGGGCAGAGAAAGTCAGAAGTCACACAACACTAGGTTATAGTCCAACAGGTTTGTTTGAGAAAACTAACTTTTGAGCTCTGTTTCTTCAGCAGGTGCTAGTGAGAGAGGAAGACATTAGACATAGAATTTATAAGGAAAGTATCAAAGGGCCATGCAACTCATGCAAACGAATTCAACACACCTAAAATGGGTAACCCTTACTAAAAGATTATGGCCGCTGGTCTTAGGTTCACTCACAAGGTGAAACAATCTCTCCACATCTATCATGTTGAGGCCTCTATGCACTTTACATATTCCAATACTGTAATATTCCAATCATTCTTCTAAACTCCCTCCAATGAGTATGTGCTGAACCTTTCCTACAAGAACCCTCCCACACCTAGGATCAACCAACAAAACCTTCTCTGGACTACTTCCTATACCAGTATACCTTTCCAGAGAGAGGGAAACCAAAATTGTTCAGAGTTTCAACAAGTTTTAAGAAGACTTGTAGCTCAGGTGCTGGAACTAAGTTTGCTCGCTGAGCTGGAAGGTTTGTTTTCAGGCATTTCATCACCATACAAGTTAACATCATCAGTGAGCCTCTGGATGAAGCACTGGTGGTATGGCCCACTTTTTATTTGTGTTTAGGTTTCCTTGGGTAGGTGACACCATTTCCTGTAGTGATGTCATTTCCTGTTCTTTTTCTCAGGGAGTTGTAAATGGGATCCAAGTCAATGTGCTTGATGATAGAGTTCTGGTTGGAATGCCATGCTTCTAGGTATTCTTGTGCGTGACTCTGTTTGGCTTGTTCTAGGATGGATGTGTTGTCCCATTCAAAGTGGTGTCCTTCCTCATCTGTATGTAACGATACTAGTAAGAGTGGGTCTTTTTTCTGTGGCTAGTTGATGATCATGTATTCTGATGGCTATTTTCCTTCCTGTGTGCCCAATTTGGTATTTGTTACAGCTCTTGCAAGGTATTTTGTAAATGACATTAGTTTTTCTTGTTGTCTGTAAAGGGTCATTAATGTTCACTAGCTGCTGTTCTAGTGTGTTAGTTGGTTTGTGGGCTACCATGGTGCCAAGAGGTCTGAGTAGTCCACAAGCTAGTGGACCTATGCCTTACTACCCACTTCACCTTCAACAATAAAACCTCCAGACAAACCAACAGAACACCCATGGGATCTCCAATATCAGGGTTCTTAGCAGAGGCAGTAATGCAGAGTCTCAAATAAACAGCTCTGCCAACCACCCAACCCAAACTTTGGTCCGCTACGTGGATGACACCTTTGTCATCACTAAATGAATTAGTGGAAAAAATTAGAGGAAAGCTTCAAGAGCATCAATAATACCCTTACTGGCATAAAATCCACTAAAGAGGAGGAAAACAACAACAAACTGCCATTCTTCGATGTTGCAGTAAAGCAAACAGCCAATGGGGATCTTCAAACCAGCATCTACAGGAAAACAACACACACGGACCAAATACTGAACTAGACAAATAATCATCCCATCATTAATACTCAACCCTGGAGCCTCCCCCAGGTTCCATACTCAGCCCCATACTGTACTCACTGTACAACCATGACTGCGTCGCTAAATCCCCGACTAATGCCATTTACAAGTTTGCTGATGACACCACCATAATCAGTCGAATCTCAGATGGCGATGAAACAGACTATAGATGGGAGATGGAAGACCTGGAAAAATGGTGCACTGAGAACAACCTAGCTCTCAATGCCAGTAAAACCAGGGAACTCATTATTGACTTTCGGCGGAATGTGCCCCCCCCCCCGCACATTAACAGCACAGAGGTGTAATGAGTGGAGAGTGTCAAGCTTCTGGGAGTGGTCATCAACAACAAACTTTCTTGGACTCTTCACGTGGACACACTGGTTACAAAGACCCAACAATATCTCTTCTTCCACAGGCAGCTGAGGAAACTTGGCATGATAGTGAATATCCTTGCCAATTTTTATAGGTGCGCCATCAAGAGCATTCTGTCTGGACGTATCACTACCTAGTATGGCAACTGTACCATTCAAGATCAGAGACAGTTATAGAGAGTGGTAAACTCAGCCCGGACAATCACAAAGGTCAACTTCCCATCTATAGAATCAATCTACCAGACCCGCTGTCAAGGAAAGGCCGCCAGCATTCTCAAAGATCCATCCCACCCTGACAATGTTTTTCTACAACCTCTACAATCAGGGAGAAGGTACGGAAGCCTAAACACATGCACAGCTGGTTTTGAAACAGTTTCTACCCTAATGTTGTTAGAATACTGAATGAACTTACAAACTCTTAGCATTCGCCTGTACCTGTGTTTTGTTTTTTTTCTGCTGTTTAACTATTATTTACTTATCTATGTTATTTAACTCTGTGATCTGCCTGTATTGCTTGCAAGACAAAGCCTTTCCCTGTGCCTCGGTACACGTGACAATAAATTCAATTCAATTCAATTCAACATCCACAAACGAAGGTGCATTAAAACATTATTTCAACAAGCCACTACTCACTGCAGCACAGAGGAACTACAAAGAGCAGAGGAAAATCACCTATACAGTCTATTCAAAAAGAATGGGTAACCAATGAACACAGTCTGCCGATTTCTCAGAAACAAATCCAAACAAGCAGATAAAACACGTCCAGAAACCCTAGCCACTCTCCCCTACATCAAAGACATCTCGGAAATGACTGCCAGACTACTCACATGCCTTGGCATCATGGTAGCCCACAAACCCACCAACAAACTAAAGCAGCACCTAATGAACTTAAAAGCCCGTATACAGACAATAAGCAAAACTAATGTTGTTTACAGAAGACTGTGCAAGAACTGTAACAAGCACTACATTGGACAAATAGGCAGAAAAGTTGCCACCAAGATACATGAACATTAACTAGCCATAGGAAAACATGACCCACTCTTACTTGTATTGTTTCATACAGATGAGGAAGGACACCACTTCGACCATCACACAACACATCCATCCTAGGACAAGCCAAACCGAGACATGCATGAGAATTCCTAGAAGTGTAGCATTCCAACTTGAACTGTATCAACAAGCATGTTGACTTGGATCCCATTTACCACCCCCTGAGGAAAAGAACAGGAAATGACATCACCACAGGAACAGATTTCACCAACCCAAGGAAACGTAAACACATAAATAAAAAGTGGACCATACCACCAGTGATTCATATGGGCACTCACTGATGATATTACCTAGTATGGCAGCAAACATCTGAAAATAAATCTTCCAGCTCAGTGAGCAAACCATGTTTAAAGTAATTCAGTTGTGGTCTGACCAGTGCCTTGTACAGTTCTAGCAAGACTTAGTTTTTTTTAATGTACCATTCCCTTTGAAATAAAGGAAGAAGAGAGGACTGCAGATGCTGGAGATCAGAGCTGAAAGTGTTTTGCTGCAAAGGCGCAGCAGGTCAGGCAGCATCAAAGGAGCATGAGAATCGATGTTTCGGGCACATTCCTGAAGAAGGGCTCTTGCCCGAAATGTCCATTGTCCTGCTCCTTGGATGCTGCCTAACCTGCTGTGCTTTTCCTTTGAAATAAAGGCCAACATTCTATTTCCCTTCCCTATTAGCTGCTGAAATTGTATGCTTATTTGCAATCATGCACAATAAACCACAAATCCTTTAGTGCCAAAGCTTTTTGCAGTTTAATCTAAATAATATTTTTTTTTATTCTCCCTGTCAAAGCATAAATGTGGATAAATCCCCAGGACCTAATCAGGTGTCCCCCTTCCCAACTCTGTGGGAAGCTAGAAAAGTGATTGCTGGGTTCCTTTTTAAGAAATTTGGATCATCGGTCATCACAAATGAGATGCTGGAAGACTGAAGGTTGGCTAACATCGTGCTACTATTTAAACAAGATGGTAAGGAAAAGCCAGGGAACGATAGACTAGTGAGCCTGACATCAGTGGTGAGCAAGTTGTTGGGGGAATGCTGAGGGATAGGATTTACATGTACTATGAAAGGCAAAGTCTGATTAGGGATAGTCAACTTTGTATTTGAGAAATCATGTTTCATAAACTTGATTGAGTTTTTTGAAGAAGGAATGAAGAGGATTGATGAGGGCAGAGCGGTGAACGTGATCTATATCTACATCAGTAAGACGTTCAACATGGTTCCTCATGATAGACTGGTGAGCAAGGTTAGATCTCATGGAATACAGAGAGAATTAGCCATTTGGAAACAGAACTGGCTCAAAGGTAGAAGACAGAGGGTGGTTGTGGAGGATTGCCTTTCAAACAGGAGGCCTGTGACCAGTGGAGTGCCACAAGAATTGGTGCTGGGTCCATTGCTTTTCCCCATTTATATAAATGATTTGGATGTGAACACAAATATAGTTCGTCAGTTTGCAGGTGACACCAAAATTGGAGGTGTAGTGGACAGTGAAGAAGGTTATGTCAACGTACAAGGGGATTTTCATCAGATGGGCTAATAGGCTGTGGAGTGGCAGATGGTGTTTAATTTAGATAAATGTGAGGTGCTACATTTTAGAAAGGCAAATCAGAGCACAACTTATTCACTCAATAGTAAGATCCTGGGGAGTGTTGCTGAACAAAGAGTGTGGTCCATAGCTCCTTGAAAGCAGAGTCACAGGTAAATAGGTTAGTGAAGAAGGCGTTTGGTATGCGATCCTTGATTAGTCAGAGTACTGAGTGTAGGAGTTGGGAGGTTCATGTTTCAGCTGTACAGGATGTTGGTTAGGCCACTCTTGGAATACTGCATGCAATTTTGGTCTCCTTCATATCAGAAGGATGTTGTGAAAGTTGAAAGGGTTCAGAAAAGATTGACAAGGATGTTGCCAGAGTTGGAGGGTTTGAGCTATCAGGAGAGGTTGAATAGGCTGGGGTTGTTTTCCCTGGAGCGCCGGAGGCTGAGGGGTGACCTTATAGAGGTTGATAAAATCATGAGCGGCATGGATAGGGTAAATAGACAAGGTCTTTTCCCTGGGGTGGTGAAGTTCAGAACCAGAGGGCACAGGTTTAGGGTGAGGGGAGGAAAAATTTAAAAGGGCCCTAAGTGGTAACTTTTTCACACAGAGAGTGGTGCATATATGGAATGAGCTGCCAAAGGAAGTGGTGGAGACTGCTACAATTGCAACATTTAAAAGGCATATGGATGTATATGATTAGGTTTTGGGCCTATATAGAATGATATGGGCCAAGTGGGACTAGATTAGGTTATAATAGCATGGATGAATTGGATCGAATGGTCTGTTTCCATGCTGTGTATCTCTATGACTGTAAGTGCATCAACTCACATTTTCCCACATTATGTTCTATCAAATTTTTGCCTAGTCTAAATATATATTCCTGTGTACAGTCTTTATGTCATCCTCACCACTATTGATTTTTGTGTTATCACAAACTTGGCAAAAGTACATTTACTTCTGTAATCCCTGTCATTAATACATACTGTGAATAATTGTAGCTCCAGTACTAATCCCGTGACACTCCACTAATTACAGATTACCACCCTGAAAATGCCCCTTTTATCCAAATCTGATGCCTCTTATTAGTTTACCAACCATTTATCCACATAAATAAACATTCACAACACCATGGAGTCATCTTATTAAGTAGCCTTACGCACAATACTTCATGGAACACCTTTCAGGAATCCAAATACATCATATTTGCTGCCTCGTTTATCGATCATGTTGATAATTTCCTTCACAAATTCTAATAAATTTATCAGGCAAGATTTCACTTTCATGAAGCCATGATGACTTTGCTTGATTATATTATTCTGTCTAAATGCTTTTACATCCTTAATAATAGATTTTAACATTTTTCCAATGATAGATATTAAATCAATTACCCTACAGCTACCAATGTTTTATTTCCCTCCTGTCTGGGACTTACCCAGAATCTAAAGATTCCTGTGTAAGATTAATACCAGTGCACCCACTGTCTCTTCAGCTACTTCCTTTGATATCCTGGAATAGAACTTTACAGGCCAGGATCTCTATTGGCCTTTAGCACCTTTAGGTCCTATGTACATTTTTCACTTGTTCACAACTATTCATTTCTGCCTTTTGCCTCTTCATTGAATATTTTAGAATACTTTTAGTGCCCTTTATTGGAATTACTGATGGAATTATTTATTCAACCCCTCTGCCATTTTCTGATTCCTCATAATTAATTTCCCAGCCTCCTTTTCCAAGGGGCCAATATGCATGTTGGCCTCTCTCTTCACTTTTACATAGTTAATTCATATTAAATATTGTTTCTTCATACTTTGAGTTCTTCTTTTGTTGGTTTACAAAATGTTCTCAATTTTCTACTATCTCACTAATTGTTATTACATAGTTTTTTTTTCTTTAAATCTGGTGCTATCCTTAACTTTCCCTTCCTAGAGTTCTTCCTCATTTTGATGCATTTTTGCTATAAGTCATGACCTATTTTTAAGTATCTGTCATAGTTACAAATACATTATACAAATTCTTCCTCATAGTTACATCTTCCAGCTTGATTTTCTCAATCGTCGTGAAAATTAAAGTCACCCATGATCCATACACTGTCATTGTTATATGCTGTCATTATCTCTTAATGTATCCTCTGTTCTACAGTATAGTTAGTGTTAGGGAGCCTATGGGCTATTCCCGTCTGTGTCTTTTTCCTCTGATCCTTTTTCCTCCACCCATATGGATTTTATATCTTCCAATCCAAGATCATTTATTGCCATTGTACTTATTTTGTCTTGTCCTAACAAAGCCACTCCACCACTATTTCCTTCCTGCTGTTCTTTCGAAAAGGTATATACGGGTAAATGTTTAGTTCCTAGCTTTGATATCCTTGTAACTATGTCCTTGTAACGGCTAAGGATCAGGCCCATTAATTTAACTTTAGAACATAACTCCTCTGTGAAAAAATGTATTCCTGTTATACATGACATAAATGTCTGGTTAATTCATCTCTCTTGATTCTGCCATGACAGCATGGGAAGCACACCTAACCTGTTTCAATAATTGATCCTCTTCAGTGTTACTGATGTAGGGGTCCCAAACATACAAACAATATACAATGAATATGTAAGTTATTTAGAGTCATAGAGATGTACAGCATGGAAGCAGACCCTTCGGTCCAATCCATCCACGTTGACCAGATATCCCAACCCAATCTTGTCCCACCTGCCAGCACCTGGCCCATATCCCTCCAAACCCTTCCTATTCATATACCATCCAAATGTCTCTTAAATGTTGCAATTGTACCAGCCTCCACCACTTCCTCTGGCAGTTCATTCCATACATGTACCACCCTCTGTGTGAAAACATTGCTCCTTAGGTCTCTTTTATATCTTTCCCTTCTCACTTTAAACCTATGCCCTCTAGTTATTCCCTCGACCCCAGGGAAAAGACTTTGCCTATTTATCCTATCCATGCCCCTCATAATTTTATAATCCTCTATAAGGTCACCCCTCAGTCTCCGACACTGCAGGGAAAACAGTCCCAGCCTCTCCCTATAGCTCAAATCCTCTAACCCTCTTTGTTGTAAATTGAACTGAAACATGCATTCATACCATAAGGACAGGATTACATTTATCTATCTCTTACTAAGTACAGGTCTAACATACATGTCATGTCATCAGAGACATGATGTCACTTCCTTCAGTGACTTTTCACTTAACATCTCTTAAAGTGATCTTATAACACCATACACTCAAAGCACACAGAGGTCCTTCTTCTGGACATGGATAAACTCTGTCCCAGATTGAAACTGAAACTCAATTTTTACCTTGACAGAATTTCACATACAATCCTCCCAACTCTATGCACTATGACCTTTCACATGGATAGGCTTACCTCAGGCAGGATATTTAACTGTCAAAATTAATATGGGTCAGGAGGCCTCACTGTGTGGATATAGTCACTCAATATGATTTGTTTATAAACTCCACAATGCTGATTTTTTAATATCTGCTTTTTAATTACCACAATGGTATGGTCCATTCATTGCTCTTCTTAATTGCCTTGTTCTTCATATTCTATTTTGCCCTTTTACTCACTGCTCCTAACTGTGAATAAGGCCCTGGGCTAGCTTTGTAAGATATTAGCTGTATTAGATTAGATTAGATTAGATTTACAGTGTGGAAACAGGCCCTTACGGCCCAACAAGTCCACACCGACCCGCCGAAGCGCAACCCACCCATACCCCTACACATACCCCTTACCTAACACTACGGGCAATTTAGCATGGCCGATTCACCTGACCGGCACATCTTTGGACGGTGGGAGGAAACCGGAGCACCCGGAGGAAACCCACGCAGACACGGGGAGAACGTGCAAACTCCACACAGTCAGTCGCCTGAGGCGGGATTTGAACCCAGGTCCCTGGCGCTGTGAGGCAGCAGTGCTAACCACTGTGCCACCGTGCCGCCCATATATTGGCCCTAATCATGACTTTGACCTTGTATGCCTAATTTTATATGGTCCTTCATGCTCAAACACAACTTCTCGCAGAGACATACCTATTTTTAATAACCACAAATGACAAGGTCTATTTGTACCTTCTTTCACCAATTTCTTTCTATTGGGAGACTTTGTTCCATCTTCCTACTGTTAATGGCAATGGATATAACATCATAGTTTACCCTAAGTTGACCAAACACTGGAACACAGTTCCTAATCAGTTTCAAATCAGCTTTGTGTGACAGAATGTGAAGTTGGGGATTTTTTGGAGTGTCCAACTGAGATAACAGACATGGCTGAAGCTCTATCAATCTTAAAATTGATATAAATCTTCAACTTTCATTGCTACTGTGGGTCCTGGAATTTTAACTTCAGTCCTGTTATTCTTATTTTCCATGCACTGATTTGTCCCTCTGTTTGACAGATTGCAACACTTGACCTTTGGGGCAGTACAGTGGCTCATTGGTTAGTACTGCTACCTCTGTGGATATTACACATTTTCCCCATGTCTGTGTGGTTTCCTCCCACATTCCAAAGATGTGCAATTTAGGTGGATTGGTCATGCTTAAAAAAGAAACATTGTACTGCCCAGGAATGTATGGGCAAAGTGGATAAGGGAGATATAGTCAGGGTCTGTGTTTGGACAAGAGACTATTTCCACACTGTAGGGATTCTATAAATTTTTTGCTCAATAACATCTGTTTCTGTTTCCATATCTACATGTGCTTTCAAATATTTCCAGTCTCTTGAAGCACTTATCACATTTTTTGGCACATGGTTATAACCCAAAGATTTAGTATGATTTAGGACATGCAGGTCCTGGGTCTCCTCCACCGCCACTCTCTCACCACCTGATGCCTGGAGGAAGAACGCCTCATCTTCTGCCTTGGAACACTTCAACCCCAGGGCATCAATGTGGACTTCATCAGTATCCTCATTTCTCCTTCCCCCCACCTTACCCCAGTTCCAACCTTCCAGCTCAGCACTGTCTGCCTGCCAATCTCCCTTTCCACCTATCCACTCCACCCTACCCTTTGACCTATTACCTCCATCCCCACCCCTATTCACCTATTTGCTACCTTCCCCCATCCTCCTCTCTGACTATCACCTCCATCATTGTTGCCAGGATTGGAGGATTTGAGCTAAATATGTTAAATAGGTTGGGGCTGTTTTCACTGCAGTGTCAGAGGCTGAGGGGTGACCTTATAGAGGTTTACAAAATCATGAGAGGCATGGATAGGATAAATAGACAAAGTCTTTGCCCTTGGGTGGGGGAGCCCAGAACTAGAGGGCATAGGTTTAGGATGGGAGGGGAAAGATATAAAAAAGATCTAAGGGGCAACTTCTTCACACAGAGGGTGATGTGTGTATGGAATGAGATGCCAGGAGAAGTGGTGGAGGCTAGTACAATTGCAATATTCAAAAGGCATCTGGATGGGTATATGAATAGGACCAGTTTGGAGGGATATGGGCCGGTTGCTGGCGGGTGGGACTAAATTAGGTTGGGATATGTGGTGGGCATGGACAAGTCGGACAGAAGGGTATATTTCTGTGCTGAACATCTCTGTGACTCTATGGCTAAATGTCTTTTTTAAAATAGCTGGTGGTTACCACACTAGCATTAACTTTCTGACTCAGATTGTGAACTTTTTTGCATGGATGGGAACCTGCTGATATCCAATGGATCTTTCCTGATGACTCAGGATAAGAAATCCCTTTCAATTGCTGCCATTTCGATGTTTGTGGCAATATCAAAGGCACCCTTCCAGTCTGTATATAATCTTTGCACAAAAACTTGTCTTGGAATGTATTCGACTTCCTGTGGATAGGTCTCCAAAATTGGCTTCTTATTTCACTTTACACAAACAGTGGCAAGAGAGTTTCTTTAAACTGAGAATATCATCTGCAGTGCTCTCACTGACATCCTGCCTTTTTCAGGCCATGTAATTTTCAGTGCAATCTCATTCTAGTTGTGTCTTGATGAGACTCCTGAATTTCATTAATCTCAGCATGTTCCACCAAACGGAAACAACTCACACCAAACTAATTTGAAACAGCAACAAAACCATCTGGCCCATCAGGATGAGAGAAACCTTTATTTTATCCTCACCTCCTACTTTGTTTTTTTTTATCAAATGTGAAGACTTTGCTCATACGAGTTTATATAAACTTTAGTTAGGTTTAATTTTCTCCTTGTGCCATCTAGGTCTTCAGTGCCTATTTTTCAATTACTTATCATACTGACTTACTGTGTATCTGAATACAATGTGTACAAGCAGCACTCCTTCAAATCATTCAAATATTGTCAAACTCATATTTTTAGAAATTCCAAAACGGAGTCACAATATTATTCTATTCTTAGTTTCTCAAAAAAAAATGTACAATAAGGTTCCATCTCATTTTGTCACCACTGTTTTTGCTGTGCATTGCAATGGAGCTCAGCTGCAGGTTTGAATAACTTTGTTTACACCTCCTTAACAGAGAGAGCAATGCTCAAATCATAAGTTGACTACAGTGGCCAGTTCATAGCCAGAGAAGAGGCTTGCTGTCAAATTAAGAAAGGCAGACAGGATACTGAAGCTGGAGGGTGAAACGCCTCTGGCTTGAATGCAGCAGGAGCTTGTTGCAAGGGAAGGTCAATCAGAGGGAAGGCACATTAAAATGGAATTGCTTTCGCTCCATCTCTGTTCAAGTTTAATTTAAAAAAAACTGCATTTGCCGTCAGGGCACCATGTGAGGTGAGGCCGATGGAGCTCTCCGCCTTGTGATTGTTGCTGCACTCAAACAGGTAAGGAGGGCTTCTGAACCTGCCACTGAAGACCACCTCCAGGCAGACTTGATCTCATGCCCTCTGGCAACACATAAGTCAATTGAGAATCTCAACTGGCCTTTAATTAACAGACTTTAATAAGCCATTAATTACTTTAAACAGCTAACCTCCTTCTTGTTCACCCACATCACCCATACAGTTTCTGGGAAAATGACCCAGGAATGAGATGTTGCTTGTTAACTGCTATGAATGGTGACAACACTATTTTTAGCACTCACCTACTAAAGTTTCTGAATCGGATGTGGCTCAGAACTAACCCCTCTTGTGGCACAGGCTAACCTGTTAACATTTAAATTACTCGTAGTCTGACAGTATATCTTCAGGTACTTACAGATAATGGCCCCAACTCATAATGCAGCACACATAATCACTGTAATTATGCCTTTTAACCAAGATGTAACAGCAGTGTGGCACAAACGTACAGGTCAATGGTGAGTGAGGAAAGTAGGCCTCCACACAGTGTAACAAATTAATGTTCATTTTGCTATGCCGTTAAAAAAGGCAGGAACTCAATGTCAATACACTCTGCAATTCAACTGTCTCAAATACCTGATAGTTCTGGAGAAAACTATTGATAGAGGTAAAATATTCACAGGAAAATAATTAGCAGATGTAGCATCATTGGTTGCAGCAGGCTGCTGGAATTGTCGATGGAAGGACTAAAAGCTTTAAAGAGTAATCTATGCTCCTTTAGTCAATAATTTAGAAATGCTTACTTCTTTCTCACCAACAGTATGAATTAATTGGCCTGGCCATGAGAGACCTGCACTCTCAAATAATCAGGTTAAGATACAGGAAGTAGCAGCAAGTTGGATGGTAAAGCTGGCAATAACATCTAATCGAGTCAACCTTTCAGATCCATCCATCCATTTAGCTGTAATTAAATAATTTTCTTGACAGTGTTTCTATGGAAATTACATCTAACAAATAATGTATGAGAAAGTGTGCATTACTGAATAATGTCAGCCAGTATCATCCTGAACATAAAGGTGAAGCTGAGTGCTCTTTACCTCACCAATAATGCACATTTTCTAGTTCATTATTACTTCCATTTAATGCCTCTAGTGTACATTTAATTCATCAAAAAATAAATGATTTAATGTGAGAATGGTCTACATCTTGTAAAATGGGAAGTAAAATGAAAGTTCACTCTTGAACGTTTTGTTCTGTGTCACAATTTTGATGGAACTCATATTAGTATACAGACAATGTGTAGATTGAGGAGAAAGTGAGGTCTGCAGATGCTGGAGATCAGAGCTGAAAATGTGTTGCTGGAAAAGCGCAGCAGGTCAGGCAGCATCCAAGGAGCAGGAGATTCGACGTTTCGGGCTAAAGTCCTTCTTGAGGAATCAGGCATTCCTGAAGAAGGGCCTATGCCCGAAACGTCGAATCTCAATGTATAGATTGATACAGCTCATGTCCGACATATCTGTTTACTGATCAGAGCTGATATTAGAAAGCAGTAAAATGGTCAGGAACAATATTTGATTCATGTTTTAGCTGTTCAGATCATTTTTAAGAAGGAAACAAACAATCACATTTCTCAGCTAAAAATGGATTAAGTTCCCACATCATGACTTCTGGCTCAGTTTGTAGCAGTCTGTCTTCTCAGTCAAAGAGTGTGTGCTGGAAAAGCACAGCTGGTCAGGCAGCATCTGAGGAGCAAGAGAGTCAGCATTTTGGGCATAAGTCAGGAATCTCCATGTCTTCTCAGCCAGTTCAATTCACATATCAAGAGCCTTTAGAACAAAATATAAACTGACACTTTGGTGCTGTGCTCCTGGAGGTGCCTTCCTTTGAATGGAACATTAAACTAATGCCCTGGTTACTATCAATTAAAAGATTCCATGGCACCATTTTGAAGAGAAGCAAGGAGTTGCTCACAGTGTCCTATTTATGCCTTGAAGAAAATTACTTAAAACAGACTATCCATTGAACATGAAACTGCATCTTTGGAGGAGATCTTATAGTAAAGACTACAGCATTTCATTCATTACCTTCCAACTGTAATAACACTTGAAATTCAGTTCTGATAGAGTCACCAGACACAAAGTATTAACTTTGTTTTCTCCCCATAGATGCTGCTCGACCTGCTGAGTTTCTCCAGCAATTTCTCCTTTTGTTTCAGATCTCCAGCACCCAGAGTTCTCTGTTTTTGCTTTAACATTATTTCATTTGTTGTAAAAATGCACTGAAATGTTCTGACATCATGAAAAGTACTACATAACTGCAAGCTTTTCTCTCTCCTGAGGAATATGGATGCCACACTGTGAGCTAAAATAACCCATTAAAAGGATAAACAGTACAGGAGGTGAAATTCAGCCTCTTGAGCTCCTTCCATCCTGACACACATTGTGCAAAAAAAGAACCGGCTAGATTTTCATTCCCAGTATAAGATCCCAACACGGAGCCATTTCATGATTCTCGCCCTACTTCATTTTGAAAATGTCTCTCTAATGCAATTTTTAAAAATGTTGGCCAATCAGTAGCCAATTACATTTTGCTGCCTAATTAATGGTACTGGATATGGTCAGGAGTTGGATATTGCAGGCCTGATTTGAAGGAAATCCAGCAACTCTTAATGTGTACATCAAATTCTTTGAGATTGACCAAAGGAGAGAACATTGAAGCAGTTTCCCCAGAACTTATTGAACGATGGCCACAAGATTTGTCAATCCCTGTTTCGTTAGAAGCAGTGACAACTTGGAGGAGTTGTTTCCAGAGGGTAGCAGAAGGAGGCCATCTATGCAGATGAAGCAGGCATGGATGAAGTTGGCTCAGGAGGTGAGCAGCCATGATGTTGTCAGTAGTGCATGAAGGACTTCAGTAACCTTCTGAGGTCGGAAAAGATAAGTGCAATGCAAGACTCAGATGGGAGGGGGGCACAGTGGCCTTGTGATTAGCACTCCTGCCTCACTGCACGAGGGATTGGGATTCGATTCCATCCTCAGGCAACCGTCTGTGTGGAGTTTGCACATTCTCACTGTGTCTGCATGGGTTTCTTCTGGGTACTCCAGTTTCTTTCCGCAGTCCAAAGATCTGCAGTTAGGTGACTGGCCATGGGAAATGCAGGATTATAGGGTATGGGGGTGAGTCAGGGTGGGATGCTATTTGGAGGGTCGGTGTGGACTTGTTGGGCCATTGGCCTGCTTCTACATTGTAGGGATTCTATGCCAGGTTTCAGGTTCTGGATTCACCAGCCAACCTATGAGCAGAGCATCCTGACAGTATTCAAGAATAGTGAGGATATATTTGGCAAGGTTCTGTCCTGAACCATGCATGCCCCTAACCTAATGCAAGCACTTAAAGCAAATGAGTCTTGAGACATCACATATGAATCAACCAGAAAGTGATGAAGGAGAGCATCCTAATCTTAACTTTATCGCTCTTGTCCTTTCTGGAAAAAGCAAAAATACAATTTATATGATCTGGGTCGGTCTGGTAGTAGGATGGTGCATCTTTCTACACTGACAGCCCAAGAGGAGGAGGCCTTTGATATTATCAGGTTGGCAGCTTAGTAGAAAGTAAGCAAGAGCACAATGGGTGTCTGTCAAATAAAGACGGAGAGGATTTACCATGTCTAGGTGATCGAGTTGGAACTCTCTTCAGTTTTGTGTACTCCATGCAAATAAAAGGGCATTAATGGCCTGCTGCAATTCTGCTTGCTGACTTAGGTGCTTTTACAGAGGGGGAGTTCCAGCTCTGCTAGTCACTAACCATGTCATAGACAGTGGCACTGAACCTCTGTTTCAAAATCAGCGGTTGATAGGAGATCTGCGGGCTGCATTGCAAGGAGGTGCCTATCACAGCATCAGGAATGTCTTGCAAGGAGCCCGATGTTTTTCCACGAGAATTGACTCTAAGGGAGAACATCAAAGGTTATTGGCCAAGATTTTAGCTTTTTCCTAATCGGTGATCTGGTTTTAAGGAGTGGGATCCTTTGCTTAAGATCCCATTGAAACTGTTTTGCATAATCTCAGAATGTAACATCTTCCCTGTACCCAGTGTACTTGAATTGCAATTTTAGAGCATATTGATAAAAAAAGGTTAAATTAAAAATATTCTCTGAAATTTAAGAGTGATATCAAAGGCTGACAGGAAAGTGCAATTAGCAAAAACTCACAATCGTGATTAATTCACCCTGGGCCATGGTCAGTTTTGTTGACATGGTCAGCTTCTGGATGAGATTTGTATTTAAAATCTACAATCTTTTGCCAATTTAGAAAAAAATTTCTAACATAATAAACCTGTTAAATAAGTGTGACACAACTCCAGGCCACTCTGTGCTATGATTAACTTGGAATGAACTGTGAAAGAAGGCTCGCATAGGGGAATCTATGCTTTTATACATTTTCTGTCAAGTCAGTATCCTAAAATCACAGTTTAGGATTGGCTATGTCCCTCTATGAAGGCTGAATCGAGTTTTAGCAATAATAAAGATAACAATAAATAATAAGGATTGCAACATAAAAGCCAAATAATACCAAAAAAACTACCTCACTGGATATTTAGCACAATTAGTTAGCAGCAATTTATAGAATATAGAACATAGACCCTTGATGTTGTGCTGACCTTTTATCCTACTCTAAGATCAGACTAACCTATGTATCCTTCATTTTACCATGTGCCTATCCAAGTGTTGTTTAAATATCTCTTATGTACTGACTCTCCTATTGCTACTGGCACTGCATTCCACTCATCCATTATTTTCTGAGTAAAGAACCCACCTTTTACATCTCCCCAAACCTTCCTTCAATCACCTTAAAATTATGTCCTGTCATGATATCCATTTCCACCCCGAGAAAATGTCTGTGGCTATCCACTCTATCTATGCTTCTCATCATCTTGTACACCTCTATCTAGTCACCTCTCTTCATTCTTCATTCCAATGAGAAAAGCCCTAGCTCCCTCAATCCTTTTTCATAAGATCTGCTCTCCAGTCCAGGCAGCATCCTGGTAAATCTCCTCTGCACCCTCTCTAAAGCTTCAACATCCCTTCTATAATGAGGCGACCACAATATTCCAAGTGCGGTCTAACCATGGCTTTATAGAGCTGCAGCATAACCTTCAGCTCTTAAACTCAATCCCCCTGCTAATGAAAGTGAACACGTCAATGTAGGTGGCAATTTTGAGGGATCTATGGGCATGGGTCCCCAGATTCCTCTGTTCCTCCACTCTGCTAAAAATCTTGCCTTTAACCTGAGAATCTGCATTCAAATTTGATCTTCCAAAATGAATCACTTCACACGTTTCCAGGCTGAACTCCATCTGCCACTTCTCAGCCCAGCTCTACATTCTGTCAGTGTCCCGTTGCAACCTACAACTGCCCTCCACACTATCCACAGCTCCATCAACCTTCGTGTCATCAGCAAACTTAACAATCCACCCTTCTGCTTCCTCATCCAAGTCATGTTAACAATTCACAAACAGCACAGGTCCCAGAGCACATCCCTGAGGAATTTCTGAGGCAAATGATGCAGTTGGACCAGTGACTTAATGTTGCAGCTTTTAAAGCTGTTTATATGTATTAGATAGAAGTAACAAGCAAATAACTGGTTTAAGTTATCATACAGAACAGTTTCTACCCTTTGTTAATGTTCCCTGTGAATTTTCAGGGATTTTCAGGCTCAGGTATGGGTCAATGACATGCACTATGTGAGAAATGGTCACTTTCTCATGATCTTCACTAAAACAGACAAAGATTGGCCAGAGGACAAACTTGCTGTCCAATTAAGGATGGAAGTCTGGTTGAAAACACCGAAGCAGCATAGGGTGCCTCTAGATCCTCTTAGAGCTCTGATATCCTGGTTTGCCACCAGCAGACTACACGCAGGCAGTTAAGTTTTCCTTCCCTTCAGCTGACAGGAATGCAGAGGCTTTGTGGAAAATCCTGGTAAGCCTCCTTTACTTGAACCTACGTGGCCTTTGTTGAGCTTAATTGGCTACCAACTGCTTGAAAATGGACGTTTCTGTACCCTCACCTTCCCTGCTATCTTTTCTTGCCTTTGCAAAACTGTCCCAAGGCATTGGATGGAGAAAGGGAATGTGAACACAGATTATCTTTACAGCTTGCTCAATTTCTATTCCCAGAACCAAAAGTGTCTAAAAATCAGGACCATTATATGAGTGATGGATTTAAAAAAAAACTCACTTTCACTCAATTCCCTTATCATTCCATCTAATTGAGTAAAAATTTTTGCAAGCTTAATAAATTAAACCATGATGTTAGTCACAAAATCAGACTATAAGATTCATGCATGGTGCAAAATAAACCACTAGAGAGTTGGGACAGTGTATTTTTTCTAGTCCTAAACAACCTGCATTTGTGTCATTTTCAATGAATTCAGATGCAGTCTCTGAACAGCATAGATGTGAGAACGTGACCTATTTCGTTGCTGCCAGCACAAAATAACACATCCAGAAGCAGGGAAAGATGAGGAAAAAAATTGTCTAAAATAAGTCTGGGCACAGATATGCTGAGGAAGCTGTGATAAGCAGTGAAGCTACAACTTGTGAAATCGATTTTTAAAAGTGCACAGCTGAATATTCAGTGATAACACCAGGGAAGATCAGTGAACTGAGAGAGTTTTCTTTCTTTCAACAATGCTGTTGTTTTGAACTTTAGATGACATTAATCTATCTGTATATCTCAGTCCAAATGTGCAATCAAAAATTAATGAACAAACATAATAACACCAAGAGAACTGCTCTGGAATGAAGTCATGTGGCTTTGTTACCAATGGTAACAGAAGATCACCCATAGCAACATGGCAGGTTTCCCTGCAACAAAAAAAAGGAGATGTAGTGAGAATTACACACTTGCCATGGTGAAATTGAGCAACTAACAGGGAAATGTACAATTTAAAAATGCAGAAATTGCACAGTGCAGAAGAAATTATTAGAGCTGTTCCGTTCTACACCTCCTGATTTACGCAATGAAATATTGTTTCTGTAAATTTGTATGTAGTGGGCAGTTTACCATCACTTGTTAAGAATTGTAAGTCGGGGAATCAGTAATAAATGCATCCAAATTGATCACAACCGTCCTACAGCTACTCAACACTCCAAGGATAGTTAATTGTCTGGAGGATGGGGCTTCTGACCTCACTTGGACAGAGGTTGCTCCTTCACAGTCGGCTGGCCAATCTCAATGGGCCCAGATGCATAAGCGATAGCAGTTGCCACGACTGGAATTACAGGCAGTTCTTAGATTTGAAATTCCAGATTTTGCATTCAGGTAAGTTTGCTCCCCAGGTTGAGGTCAATAAGATTCAAGAAAATAACTGGCCTCCCCCAGTTGCAGAATGGACACACGTGGCCATGAGGCAGCTATATTACAACGCTGCGGAACTCATCACCACAAAGAGGTTGCATTCGACTAATGTTTAGGTGATGTCTGATCACCATTACCACTTCCTGGAAGTGTGTGCTCATTAACCTGGCAGCTTCCAGGAGGCGTACATCGGAGATACTCTCATGTAACTGGAGCATTTGAAGGTCGAGGTGCTTTACAACGTTATTTACCGAGGTAAAAGGATATTCCCTGTGACCGTGGCTTATGATACCCTTGCAGACTGATGCAGAACACAGTCACCCGTGCCTCTGTTAGGCCCATGATGCAGGACAGCATAGAGCTGCTGAAGATGCGGTATCCCTGGTAGGACCAGTCTGGTGGGGTCCACCCCAGTATAGTCCACATAGAGTGTGCTGCAATACTCTTGATATGCTGTGCTTTGCACAATTAGAGCAGGCAATGATGCTAAAGATATGAGTGAATAGGAGGAGTCTTCTGAGGACAAGAATAAGGACACTGGGGAGGAAAAGGTTGTTCTTGTCTGTAATAGAGCTCAGCTGCTTCAGGCACTCTAAGTCAGACAGAACCTCATTGACTGAGCATCCATTACTGAATTCCACATAAGCAAGGCATTCTCTAAAACAAAATTAGCACCTGACTTAATGAGAATTCTAGAAGACATGCAATATTGATATCCGTATATCAATCAAACATATGGGATGCTGAACGCAAATGTAATCATGAATAATTTACCAATTAATCATCAACAACACACATCATGCATTCTCACTCTCAAATAAGCAGACACCAAAACTACCTCGAGGTGTCCTATTAGTTCAGTAGAAAGTAATCAAATCTAATGAAGTAACAGAAAAAACTGTAATGAAAAAAATGATTCCATCAAGACATGATCATGACCCTTGAGAAACTGCTCAGAAACTGAGCATGTACCACCTAAACCAATTGGAGAGTAAATGTACACTGCCCACACCAAACACAGTTCACAAAAATAACTTCATGTACAGGACCTCGTCTCTCAAAGAGTTAAGAGACAGTCAACATAATACAACCAGACAAACACAAGTGTTGATTGGGAAGTGGCAAGCTGCTATTCCAAAGCAAAGCGATTGTTTACTGCTGTTTTTTGTTGAGCATTATTATTTCTGACATCCTTGAATTCCTCCTGCCCGACCACAAAAATTGAGGCCAGTGGCATAATTGTCCGTCAACAGTTGACAGCCTCAACTGGAGCTCAGTGGGGGTTGTCCAAAACTTCATGTGCCTCAGGTAAAATTGTGGAAAGGTCAGGAGTGGGCAGGAGCATGGGAGAAAGGCCACCTCGGGAATTTTGCATCATCCCTCCACAACTGCCTGCAAAACTGCAGCTGGGGGACAATAACATTTTGCCTAAGGAAATTAAATGCTTAGCATAAGTTCAATTCCACTGGTCAAATCATTTTTATCTGCTGATAGGTATTATCTGACAATAGCTATTATGAGCTGATAAACTCGGACAAGAGAAGATGCAGTTTTTTTAATGATACATGTATCTGGCAGAATATTGAATTATTTAGATTACCAAATGAGACTTCATGCCAACTTTGCTTTACACCTCTTTACCCTACCGAATGCAATGCTTCAGATCAAAGTGCTTGAGAATAAAGCTTAAGTATATTTTCATCCTTATCTATTTACAATTCAGATCCTGTACCTCATTTTCATGAAAATTCTCCATACATTTGTGTAAAGTCCCAATTTTGGCTAACAGAGTGTCTATATGCAGAAATATTTTTGTAATTAGGCAAATTTGGCAATTTGAAGCAAAGTGAGGATAATTGAGTATGTTACCAGGGTATGTTCATGAACGTCTGTTGTAGAATGTCGTAATATTAAGACAAAAATTAAGAATAATTATTGAACATAAGTTCTATTTTCACACTGCTATGTACTTAACTATTACTAAAATGGATCAACAGCTACCTTCAAATAAATACAAGAAACTATCACTGATAAATGAATTCTTCATTTTTATATAATTATTGCTAAAGCTATTCATGTAAAGCTCTTAAAATTTGTTGGATATTGGTATTGAAGACTTTGGGAATTCATAGAAAACTAGTGATATACATACAATTATTTACACTTCAAAATTACTATGTCTTCAAGCAAATGAAAAAGCATACTAAAATATAAAACCATGTTTATAAATTATAAATAATCCTGCTGAATTCTCTCTGGAGGTGTAAAACTATGTTAGTCTCTCTACCAGAAAATTAAAGGTGATTTTTTTTGCCTTGCTGCATTAGGCTCTTCAGTACTGACATGAGATGTGTTTTGTGCTGCTTGTCCTTTAGGTCTGCCTTATTTTAGCATACTCCTCAGGGAAAGCATCTTTTAGCACTCAGACCTCAAATTCACACTTTATCTTCCTGGAAATATGGGAAGATGATTACATTCAACTGAGAGAACCATGTTAAGTGACCTGGAATGAAATATAAAGATGATTTATGGAGAGAGTAAAGAAACTTTCATTGGGTAACAGCAGTTTCCAATGGCTTTTTAAACTACTGCATTTTAAAAAATACAGTGTGTTATGTTATATCAATTGCAAAAATGTAAATCTTATTACTTCTCCAATACCTTAAGAAAATAGAAGTATTAACTATTCCTTAGGGAAACAAAAGTAAATTAATGGAACACTACATTAAAAATGCTTGTGATAAACCATTTGTGTATGAAAGTTAATGACTTGCACATCAATTTCATTTTAAAGTATGAGAATGCATTTTACATGGACAATTTATGCCCAAGAAGGACCTCATTTCACTATCCCTCTGATTTAATGGGCATTTAGAGAAGCTGTCACTTAATGTATTATTATGAACCAGACCAAACTCCCTCAAAATTTTTCAAGTATAATGCGTAGACCCTAACTTTTATCTCATTTAATGGCAAATGTAAGGCACTGTGTTCCAGATCTGATTCATTGGCCAAACTATGAGGCTTTAAGCAAAACACACTTTATCCTTACCTACAGTTAAAATATGGATGAGAAGCATTAACTTTAACTCGTTATTTAACAACTACTCATCCACTGTTCCAATATAGCAGCATCCCATTAACAAATTGTTGGCAAAGGCAAATTCAGCAAAACAGATATCTCTCCCTTTCTATTTGCTCCAGTCCAGAAGAAAGAACACCGACAGAAGGAATCCAGCAGCAGAGAGAGAATGCAAGGATTTTGCAGCAGCAGAGAGAGAATGCTGTATCTAGCAGCTTCAACTCCGAAACCCAACTTCAACAACTGCAGGCAAAACCCAAAACCTTGAGTCTGTGTGAGCCTGACTCCACTCATTCATGCTTGCTTTATCTAATTTTAAAAAAACCAAAGCTATTTACTCTGTTTTCCATGGAGCAGACATCTCGTGCCAGTTATCAACGCAATTGCTTAAGAGAACCAGGGCACAACAGATCCCTCTTAAAGGCACTTATCATTACAATATAGCCTAACAGGTTTGACTACTGGACTGTTGGCTGGTTAAGGATAGGGATGCATGCAGAAGGACAGATGCTGCTTGCTGGGCCTTGTGCTAGAGGCAGCTCTCCATAATTTTGCCTTTCCAATTTTACTCTCCTTTCCTCATCTGGGACCATTCAGATTGGACCTTATGAAATATTGGATGTGATTGAATGTCCATATTTATTGATGAATATGTGGTCTACTTATAGCAACAACAGTGCCTCTGGCTAGTGCTGCCAGTGTGCAGAGATGTTGTGAATGAGCAAAGATGGCTTTTAATGAAGTGATGTGCTCTTCCAGTTGGATGTGGGAGTTTAGGCAGAGTTTCCATGTTACTGATGATCATATCTGCAGTACGTTTGTTTGGTTCCGGATTGGATCACATGGATTGGTTGGAGCAACAGATAGAGGTAATAGGGAATTTACAAGTGCTGGGGGGTGTGATTGGTGGAAGTTACAGGAAGGGAGAAAAGCTGGCAGATACAGTCAGGTAGATGGGTTAACTCCTGGAAAGGTTGGAGAGGTAGGCAGGTAGTGCAGGAGTCTTCTGTGGCTATCCCCATTTCAAACAAGTGTGCTGTTTTGGAAAACGTAGGGGGTGATGGACTCTCGGGGAATGTAGCATGGACAGCCAAGTTTCTGGTATTGAGACAAGCTCTAACGTAATGAGGGGGTCATCGAGTTTCAAGCGATCGATTGTAATAGGGGACTCTCTAGTCAGAGGCACAGACAGATGTTTCTGCACCCAGCAGCAAAAGTCCAGAATGGTACGTTGCCTCTCTGGTTCCAGGATCAAGGATGTCTCAGAGAGTGTGCAGAATGTTCTCAAGGGGGAGAGGGACCAGCATTGTACATGTTGGAACCAATGACATAGGAAGGGAAAAGGATGAGATTCTGAAGGGAAAATATAGAAAGTTAGGCAGTAGTGATCTAGATATTATTATCCTCGAGGATAGTAATATCTAGATCACTCCTGGTGCTATGAACTAATGAGGGTAGGAATAGAAGGATAGAGCAGATCAATGTATGGCTGAAGAGCTGGTGTATGAGAGAAGAGTTCATATTTTTGGATCATTGGAATCTCTTCTGGGGTAGAAGTGACCTATTAAAGAAGGATGGATTGTACCTGAATTGGAAGGGGACTACTATGCAGGAAGATTTGCTAGAGCTGCTCGGCAGGATTTAAACTAGTAAGGTGGTGGTGGTGGGGAGGGGAGGGGGACCAGGGAAATAATGAGGAAAGAGATCAATCTGAGACTGGTACAGTTCGGAAAGGGAGTGAGTCAAACAGTCAGGGCAGGAAGGAACAAAGCAGAGAGCAATGTTAGACTGATAAATTAAACGGCATTTATTTCATTGCAAGAGGCTTAACGGGGAAGGAAGATGAACTCAGGGCATGGCTAGGAAAATGGGACTGGGATATCATAGCAATGACAGAAATGTGGCTCGGGGTGGACAAGACTGACAACTTAATGTTCCAGGATACAAATGCTACAGGAAGGACAGAAAGGGAGGCAAGAGAGGAGGGGGAGTGGCGTTTTTGATAACGGATAGCATTACAGCTTTATTTAGGGAGGATATTCCTGGGAAGTTACTTGGGTGGAACTGAGAAATAAGAAAGGGATGACCACCTTATTGGGATGGTAATATAGACCCCCTAATAGTCAGTGAGAAACTGAAAAACAAATTTGTAAGGAGATCTCAATTACTTGTAAGAATAATAGGGTGGTTATGGTAGGGATTTTAACTATCCAAACATAGACTGGGACTTCCATAGTGTGAAGAGTTTAGATGGAGAGGTATTTGTTAAGTTTGTACAAGAAATTTTTCTGATTCAGTAATTGGATGTACCTTCTAAAGAAGGTGCAAAACCTGACTGACTCTTGGGAAAAAAGGCAGGGCAGGTGACTGAGGTGTCAGTGAGGGAGCACTTTAGGGCCAGTGACCATAATTCTATTAGATTTAAAATAGTGATGGAAAAGTATAGACCAGATCTAAAAGTTGAAGTTCTAAATTGGAGGAAGGCTACTTTTTACGGTATTAGGCAAAAACATTCAAAACCTGATTGGGGGCAGATGTTCACAGGTAAGGGAATGGTTGGAAAACAGTAAGCCTTTAGAAATGAGATATCAAGAGTCCACAGACAGTATATTCCCGTTAGGTGAAAGGAAATGCTAGTAGGTGTAGGGAAAGCTGGCTGACAAAAAAAAGAGGTTTTTGTTAAGAAAAAGAAAATATATGACAAGTAAAGACAAGATAGATCAAGTAAATCCTTAGAAGAGTATAGCGGCAGAAGGAGTATACATAAGAGGGAAATCAGGATGGCAAAAAGGGGACATGAGTTAGCTTTGGCGAATAGGGTTAAGGAGAATCCAAAGGGTTTTTATAAATACATTAAGGACAAAAGAGGAACTAGGGAGCGAATATGACCCCTTGAAGATCAGCAAGGTAGCCTATATGTGGAGCCAGAGGAGATGGGAGAGATACGAAACGAGTATTTTGTATCAGTGTTTACTGTGGAGAAGGACATGGAAGGTATAGAATGTGGGGAAATAGGTGGTGACATCTTGAAAAATGTCCATGTTACAGAGGAGGAAGTGCTAGATGTCTTGAAATGCATAAAAGTGGATAAATATCCAGGACGTGATTAGGTGTCCCCTAGAGCTCTGTGTGAAGTTAGGGAAGTGATTGCTGGTCCAATTCCTGAGATATTTATATCATCGATAGTCACAGGTGAGGTGCCGGGAGACTGGAGGTTGGCTAATGTGGTGTCACTATTTAAGAAAGGTGGTAGGGAAAAGCCAGGTAACTTTAGATCAGCGTGCCTGATGTCAGTGGTAGGCACATTGATGGAGGGAAAGCTGAGTGACAGGATTTACATGCATCTGGAAAGACAAGGGCTGATTAGAGATAGTCAACATGGCCTTGTGTGTGGGAAATCATGCCTCATGAACTTGAATGAATTTTTTGAAGTAACAAAGAGGATTGATGAGGGCAGAGCAATAGATGTGATCTATATGGACTTCAGTAAGGCGTTAACAAAGTTCCGCATAGGAGATTAGTTGGCAAGGTTAGATCTCATGGAATACAGGGAGAACTAGCCATTTGGATACAGAATTGGCTTGAAAGTTGAAGAAAGAAGGTGGTGTTGGACGGTTGCTTTACAGACTGGAGGCCTGTGACCAGTGAAGTGCCACAAGGTTCAGTGCTAGGTCGACTACTTTTCATCATTTATATCAATGATTTGGATGTGAGCACAAGAGGTATAGTTAGTAAGTTTACAGATGGCACCAAAATTGGAGATATATTGGACAACAAAGAAGGTTACCTCAGATTACAATGGAATCTTGATCAGATGGGCCAATGGACTGAGGAGTGGCAGATGAAGTTTAATTTATATAATGTGAGATGATTCATTTTGGGAAAGCAAATCAGAGCAGGACTTATACACTTAATGGTAAGGTCCTGGGGAGTGTTGCTGAACAAAGAGATCTTGGTGAGAAGGGAAAGATATGAAAGGGACCTAAGGGGCAACTTTTTCATGCAGAATGTGGTGCGTGCATGGAATGATGCTGCCAGAGGAAGTGGTGGAGGCAATTACAGCATTTAAAAGGCATCTGGATGGGTATTTGAATAGGAAGGGCTCAGAGGGATATGGGCCAAGTGCTGGAAAATGTGACTAGATTAGGTTAGGATATCTGGGCGGTATGGGCAAGTTGGACTGAAGGGTCTGTATCCATGCTGTACATTTCTCTGACTCTATGACTCTATGTTGACCTCCAATTGAAAGCAAAGAGCTACGTGTAGATAAATGAAGATGCTGACTGCACAAATAACCATTCACAAATTAAGAGAAAGGGAACAAGGTAGAATAGCAGTAAAAGAGAAGCATAATAATGCACACCTGACAAACAGAATGAAGTACAGGAGATTTGGAAGACTATGTGGGTTCACAAAGAGAAGGAAATACTGTGTGCATGGATCAAATGGCATCACTTATGGAAATCCCATCAGAAGAAAAGGAATGTCCAGAACAAGGAAAGAAGATGGTAAATTAGCTATTAGTGATAGATTATTAGGGAAAAGGGAGAAAGAAAAGACATCAAAGTATTCATACTCCAGGTGAGGATAATGAATTTAAGAACACAATGTGTATATGAGCCAAACAACTGCGTGAAATAGCTGAATGCAACAGAGAAAATAAATCAAACTGAAGCTGAAGTTTACCACTGGAGCATGGAGTAAACTTATTCTGCTCAGACTAGATGATTTTTCCCTAAAATTTGAAAGAAAGCGGTGACACAAGAAAGATGATCAGAAACTGAGGAATGTCACACTGATGGCATATAGTGACTCTGAGGTTCAGCAGGAAGGAATGACACAAACAGTCAAACACACAAAGGAAAAGATGCTAACTGTACCTTCTATGTCACTGACACAGAGGAACTGTTATCTGTTGTGCAGCTAATCTCAGTAAACCATAAGGTGAAGAAAGTGGCACTAAATGTTCAAGGCAGCACACTCATTGAATAATGCTCTCCAATCATAAGCAAGGATTCAAAGTTTGTGCGAAGATTTGTAGCTCGGGTGCTTGTTGTAGTGGTTCTGTTCGCCGAGCTGGAAGTTTTTGTTGCAAACGTTTCGTCCCCTGGCTAGGAGACATCATCAGTGCTGTGGAGCCTCCTGCGAAGCGCTTCTTTGATGTTTATAGTGGTCTGTCCTTGCCGCTTCCGGGTGTCAGTTTCAGTTGTCCGCTGTAGTGATTGGTATATTGGTATATTGGGTCCAGGTCGATGTGTCTGTTGATGGAATTTGTGGATGAATGCCATGTCTCTAGGAATTCCCTGGCTGTTCTCTGTCTGGCTTGCCCTATGATAGTAGTGTTTTCCCAGTCGAATTCATGTTGCTTGTTGTCTGAGTGTGTGGCTACTAGGGATAGCTGGTCGTGTTGTTTCGTGGCTAGTTGGTGTTCATGTATGCGGATTGTTAGCTGTCTTCCTGTTTGTCCTATATAGTGTTTTGTGCAGTCCTTGCATGGTATTTTATAAACTACATTAGTTTTGCTCATGTTGGGTATTGGCTCCTTTGTTCTAGTAAGTTGTTGTCTGAGCGTGGCTGTTGGTTTGTGTGCCGTTATGAGTCCTAAGGGTCGCAGTAGTCTGGCTGTCAGTTCTGAAACGCTCCTGATGTATGGTAGTGTGGCTAGTCCTTTTGGTTGTGGCATGTCCTCGTTCCGTGGTCTATCTCTTAGGCATCTGTTGATAAAGTTGCGCGGGTATCCGTTTTTGGCGAATACCTTGTATAGGTGTTCCTCTTCCTCTTTTCACAGTTCTGGTGTACTGCAGTGTGTTGTAGCTCTTTTGAATAGTGTCCTGATGCAGCTTCGTTTGTGTGTGTTGGGGTGGTTACTTTCATAGTTTAGGACTTGGTCTGTGTGTGTTGTTTTCCTGTGTACCCTTGTGGTGAATTCTCCGTTCGGTGTTCTCTGTACTATCACGTCTAGGAATGGGAGTTGGCTGTCCTTTTCTACTTCTCTCGTGAATCGGATGCCTGTGAATGTGGCGTTGATGATCCGGTGTGTTTTTTCTATTTCGGTGTTTTTGATGATTACGAAAGTGTCATCGACATATCTGACCCAGAGTTTGGGTTGAATTTGTGGTAGGGCTGTTTGTTCTAACCTTTGCATAACTGCCTCTGCTATGAGTCCCGAGATTGGTGATCCCATGGGTGTTCCGTTGATTTGTTCGTATATCTGATTGTTGAATGTAAAGTGTGTAGTGAGGCATAAGTCCAGTAGTTTAAGTATGCCGTCTTTGTTGATAGGTTCCGCCTCCTGTTTTCTGTTGTGTATGTCCAGTAGGTTGGCTATTGTTTCTCTGGCCAATATACCAATCACTACAGCGGACAGCTGAAACTGACACCCGGAAGTGGCAAGGACAGACCACTATAAATGCCGGAAGAAACGTCAAAGAAGCACTTCGCAGGAGGCTCCACAGCACTGATAATGTCTCCTAGCCAGGGGACGAAACGTTTGCAACAAAAACTTCCAGCTTGGCGAACAGAACCACTACAATAAGCAAGGATGTTCTGATAAAATACCACCATGGTATTTTCATTAGACTTTTGGATATTTTGAAGATTTTGAGAATCAAGTTATAATTGATCTAGTGAACAAATGATTAACCCCCAACAAAGTATGAAGCAAATGTAAAGGTAAGCTTGAAGATTGCCCCAATTGAAGAAATAAGGTAATCATCAAAGCCGACAGATTGATAAATTCCATCATGGTAGAATAGCCAAAAGTATGGATGAGAACTTGCCTGGATTCTAAAGATATTATTCAAGGAATAAATGGGAATCACTCCCCTTTCCTCCCCATGATTGGGAGGTCATGTCAGCACAAAATCGCAGAATTGTTAAGCTGCACAATGAGGCCATTCATTTGATGTAATTGCTGTCTTAATAGGCACGATGACTTCATGCCATTGTCTTGCTTTTTTTCCTGAAACCTTGCTCATTGGTTCTATTCAAGTAATCATTCAATGGCCTCTTCAATGCCTCAATTCAACCTGCTTCCATCACATTTCCAGATAGTGTATACCAGACCCTAAATATAAAGTTTCGTTCTGGCATCACATTTGCTTTTTTTGTAATTTGCTTTAAATCTGTGCACCCATGTTCTCAAACCTTTGAAAATGGGAAGAGTTTCACCTTATCTATTCCATCAGACTCTACAATGATATGAAAACTTCCATCAAATCTCTTTTTTGCCTTTTCTTCAAGGAAAACAGTCACAGCTGCGTTTAAACTAAATAGCGGGCGGGGGGGTGGGGGGGGGACAAACTGGAAGTTTAAGAAGGAAATTGAAGGGAAAGTTAGAACAAGGGAAGTCAAGAAAGACAATGGTATAAATGAAGCAGAAAACTCAAAAAGGGATCATGCTATAAGGTTGAGTGAAGTAGGGGTTGATAGGAAGGGTGAGGGCAGTAACAAATTAAAAATACTATATATGAATGTACGAAGTATTAGAAATAAGATGGATGAGCTTGAGGCTCTTTTGGAAATTAGCAGCTACGATATTTGGGAATAACTGAGACGTGACTTCAAGTGGACAGGGCCTGGGAAATGAATATTCAAGGCTACACGTGCTATCGTAAGGTCAGACTGAAGGGAGAGGGGGTAGGGTGGCCCTGTTGGCAAGGGATGATATTCAGTCTCTTGCGCGGGGGACCTAGAATCAGGGGATGTAGAGTCAGTGTGGATGGAGCTGAGAAATTCTAAGGGTAGAATGACCCTCTTGGGAGTTATCTACAGTCCCCCAAACAGTAGTATGGATGTAGGGTGTAAGTTGAATAAGGAGCTGAAATTAGCCTGTCGCAAAGATGTTACTACAATTGTCATGGGGGATTTCAACATGCAGGTAGACTGGGAGAATCAGGATGGTATTGGACCTCAAGAAAGCGACTTTGTGGATTGCCTCCGAGATGGATTCTTGGAACAGCTGGTGCTGGAGCCTACCAGGGAGAAGGCAATTCTGGGTCTGGTATGGTGCAATGAACCAGAATTGATCAGGGACCTTGAAGTGAAGGAGCCATTAGAAGGTAGTGACCATAATACAATAAGCTTCAATCTGCAATTTGGAAGGGAGAGGGTACAATCGGTAATGACAAAATTTCAGTTGAATAAAGGGAACTATGGAGCTATGAGGGAGAAGCTGGCCAAAGTTCAATGGTGCAATACGTTAGCAGGGATGACAGTGGAGGAACAATGGCAGATATTTCTGGGTATAATGCAGAAGATGCAGGATCAGTTCATTCCAAAAAAGGAAGAAAGATCCAATGACGAGGCAGGGGTGGCCGTGGCTGATGAGGGAAGGTAAGAAACATATAAAGTCAAAAGAGAAAAAGTATAACACAGCAAAGATGAGTGGAAAAACGGAGGACTGGGAAGCTTTTAAAGAGCAACAGAGGATTACTAAGAAGGAAATACTCAGAGAAAAAATGAGGTATGAAGATAAACTGGCTAATAATATAAAGGAGGATAGTAAAAGCTTTTTTAGGTTTGTGAAAGGGAAAAAAATAGATAAGACTAAAATTGGGTCCTTGAAGACAGAAACAGGGGAAAAGATTATGGGGAACAAAGAAATGGCAGAAGAATTAAATTGGTACTTCAGATCTGTGTTCACTGGGGAAGACACAAGCAATCTCCCTGAGGTAACAGTGGCTGAAGGATCTGAACTGAAGGGAACTTATATTTGCCAGGAATTTGTGTTGGAGAGACTGTTAGGTCTGAAGGCTGATAAGTCCCCGGTGCCTGATGGTCTACATCCCATGGTACTGAAGGAGGTGGGTCTAGAAATCGTGGATGCATTGATGATTATTTTCCAGAGTTCGATTCAGAATCAGTTCCTGCGGATTGGAGGGTGGCTAATGCTGTACCACTTTTTAAGAAAGGAGCAAGAGAGAAAGCAGGAAATTATAGACCGGTTAGTCTGACCTCAGTGGTGGGAAAGATGTTGGAGTCAATTATAAAGAATGAAATTACGACACATCTGGATAGTAGTAACAGGATTGGTCAGAGTCAGCATGGATTTATGAAGGGGAAATCATGCTTGACTAATCTTCAGGAATTTTTTTGAGAATGTAACTCTGAAGATGGACAAGGGAAATCCAGTAGATGTAGTGTACCTGGACTTTCAGAAAGCCTTTAATAAAGTCCCACATAGGAGGTTAATGAGCAAAATTAGGGCACATAGTATTGGGGGCAAAGTACTGACTTGGATTGAAAATTGGTTGGCTGACAGGAAACAAAGAGTAGTGATAAACAGCCCCATTTTGGAATGGCAGGCAGTGACCAGTGGGTTACCGCAAGGATCAGTGCTGGGACCGCAGCTTTTTACAATATACATAAATGATATAGAAGATAGTAGTAATAGTAACATTGGCAAATTTTCTGATGGGTGACAAGGTGAAATGTGAGGAGGATGTTAGGAGATTACAGGGTGACCTGGACAGGTTAGGTGAGTGGACAGATGCATAGCAAATGCAGTTTAATGTAGATAAATGTATGGTTATCCACTTTGGTGGCAAGAACAGGAAGGCAGATTACTACCTAAATGGAGTCAAGCTAGGTAAAGGGGCAGTACAAAGAGATCTGGGTGTTCTTGTACACCAGTCAATGAAGGCAAGCATGTAGGTACAGCAGGTAGTGAAGAAAACTTATAGCACGTTGGCCTTCATAACAAGACGGATTGAGTATCGAAGTAAAGAGGTTCTTCTGCAGCTGTACAGGGCCCTGGTGAGACTGCACCCGGAATATTGTGTGCAGTTCTGGTCTCCAAATTTGAGGAAAGACATTCTGGCTATTGAGGGAGTGCAGCATAGGTTCACGAGGTCAATTCCTGGAATGGTGGGACTATCTTATGTTGAAAGATTGGAGCAACTGGGCACTGGCTTGTATACCCTTGAATTTAGAAGACTGAGAGGGGATCTGATTGAGACGTATAAGATTATTAAAGGATTGGACACTCTGGAGGCAGGAAACATGTTTCCACTGATGAGTGAGTCCCGAACCAAAGGACACAGCGTAAAAATAAGGGGTAGGCCATGTAGGACAGAGATGAGCAGAAATGTCTTCCTAGAGAGTGGTGGGTGTGTGGAATGCTTTGCCCCAGAAGGCAGTGGAGGCCCAGTCTCTGGATTTGTTTAAGAAAGACTTGGATAGAGTTCTCAAGGATAGCGGAATCAAGGGTTATGAAGATAAGGCAAGAACAGGATACTGATTGAGGATGATCAGCATGAACAGAATGAATGGTGGTGCAGGCTCGAAGGGCAGAATGGCCTATTCCTGCACCTATTGTCTATTGTCTATTGTCTATTCCCCAATCTCCCTTTAAAACTATGGTTCCTCATCACTGGGGCCATTCTTGTAAATGTCTCCTCCACTCTCTCCAATGCATTCACTTCCTTCCTAAATTGTGAAGTGAAGCCTTGGGGAATAATGTGGCATACTGATAATGTCCCTGCATGAATAATCCAGAACTTTGTTTTTATATTCATTCATGGGGCATAGCCAGCTAAGGCAGTATTTATTTCACATCCTTAATTGCCTAGAGAGACATTAAAAGTTAACCACTGTGGGTCTGGAGTTACCTCTAGACCAGATCAGTTAAAAGGACATTAGTGAACCAGATGGATTTTCAATTCAGGTTAAGGGACATGGGGAATAGGTTTGTATCCCACTTTATGGCAAATGGTCATATGTGAATACAAAATAGAAATAAAAATCAATGATAATTATTAATGTAAAAATCCAAATGCTTTACTCACGCCCTTTAGGGGAATCTATGTCCATTAGCTAAGTGGTTAGGCAGCACCATTACTATTCAAAATGATTCTAAAGTCCAGACTGAGTCTGCAGTATGTGATGAGGGTATCAACAAGCAGAAAAATTTACTCAACTAGTTACTTGCATAATTGTGTACATCCAAGACAGTATCAGTAGGAATGCCATCTTACAGTCCATATGGAGATGATATCTTATCATTATACTGAGTTCTTTACAAATCCAACAGTACCATCATGCTCAATGAGACACAATTAAAATGACATTGAAACTTAAGACTCAACATCCATTAGATGTTGTGGGCCATCAGCATAAGCAATCACAATCAGTAACATCATGGTCCAGCATGTCCTCCACTCCACCATTACAATCAAGCAGAGAGATCAACCCTGTCTCAATGGACAGTACAGAATAAAACACCAAAATCAGTACTGGGTTGATCTAAAAATGCATTGTCAAATTGTTGAAGCTAAAACACAGGACTACTTGCTTGACAGGATTAAGGTATTCCACAACTAATAGAAAGATCTAAGCAACACAACAGAAATTGTTGGAAAATCTCAGCAGGTCTGGCAGTGTCTGTGGAGCAAAACTGGTTTTGGATCCAGTGACTCTTCTTCAGAACTAATGGTAGCCACTGTTCCCATAATCTTACACCGTTTTGAATAGTTTAAGAAGAAAAAGAATAAAACGATAGAACTGAAAAAGAGTCTTTCTATCTTCATTCAGCTAACTCCACTGTGAGTCCTGAGCTGGTTCACCAATGACACCTGCGCTGCTACCTGCATCTGACACATGGTTGGAGTCGCCATTCTTCAGGTGCCAACTCTTCACTGCTGTGCACACTTTGCTGACTCTGATGCCACTGCCAATATCGGTGCCAGGTCCCATACTCCCTCACTTTTATCCCACAAACAGGAAACTCTGATATTTCAACGGTAAGTAAATGATAAATATAATGATGTAAAGGAGTAGTTGGCATAGCTATAATATCCAGAGTATAATGTTGATTGAAAATATCAATGCTGCCATGTACAGAATGCCAAGGAGAGATCAAGAAAGCTCAGATCAAGTCCAATACACACAAATACATTGTGAAGGTGATCGGATGTCAGGTCTTTGGATTGGTGCACACACCTGATAGAGTTAAGGTGAATCCTGCAAAGGTCATAGCTGCCTCTGAGATGGAAGCTCCAAGAGACAAGAAGTGATGAAAAATCCTTGGCTTGATTCCGTACATGTGGTCTTTCATATCAGGCATTTTAGAACACACAATAAAGCTAAGATTAATGAGAGAAGATGCTGAGCACCAGTGGTTGGAGTCACATGAGAGGAGTTTCATTGAACTCAAAGTAGAAGTATGAAAGATTCCAAGTCTGTCATTCCACAATAGAGAGAAACCTATCACTCTTCAAATCAATGCTTCTGCAAAAAAAAATTAAGAAAAGCCCTTTTACAAGTGAGAAAACAGAAACCACTTACATTCTACACTCTAATATCACCTAAGACCAGATATGCCATCAATGAAGCAGAGATTTTGTCAGGCCAGCAATTGGAAGGAGGGAGTAAGGTCAAGAAATGATGGAGAGGTATTGAGGTAAATGATTAACCACGGTCAAGAATGGAAGACCAGGTTCAATGGACTAAATGGCCTTCTTTCAATTGTCTGCTTTTTAGCTTCTATGTTTTTTTCACTTTGACAGTGTTCTGGAACTCACTGCCTGAAAGTGAGCAGAGAAAGTCACATCTAAAAAGTGCTTTGATATGCACTTTAAATGTCATTGCCTCACAAGTTAGAGCCAGAGAGAGTATTCAGTTAGAGCCAGAGAGTGGTTCTCAGAGCCAGTGATTGGTTCTCAGTTGGAGCTAGACAGTGGTATTCAGCTAGAGTCAGAGAGTGGTTTTCAATTCAGCTGGATGATTCCTTGATAGGTGGAAACACAAACTGAAAATTTCAATGATTCTGGAAAATGGGTTGTCCAACTACACCACAATTTTTAAACATATGTTTATTGCCATCTCAGTAAATTATAAGTACACAGTTATGACCTTTAAGAAAATCTTATAATAAAGTTCAATACCAAATTATTAATTGTATAATACCAAAAATTAGTTATATAAGAATCCTTTTTATATTTTCCTTCAGAATAAAGCACTTTGATCAATCTTTTAGGTCCTGACCTCTTGCTCTCACAGTCCTGTTCCTTGTGCACTGCTGACCTTTTTAATTTCCCCTCCTGGCCCTCATACTACCCACAATCACAAGTTGTTTCTTTTCTTAAGGAAATGGGCCTTTCATTTCAAATCTGCAACCTTCATCATCTTCCTTAAAAATCCACCTCTGGTCACACAGACCATGCAAACCATTCTCAGCCTCGAGTTTTTGACCAAAGGTCTTTATCATAGAGAGAGTTAGGAAGACCAATCCATGGGATCTGGTACAGAAAGCAATGGAAAAAAACATGAGTGTATAATGCCTGACTCAACGGATTCTTCTGTAGTTACAGAGATATAGGATTGGCAACGTTATCGAGGTAAGGAAGGATCAGATGATAAAGGGAGGTTTGAAGTAGAGATACAGAATAGCCAAGAGACAATGTGTGTCAAAGAGCACAGTTTATAAGTGAATGGGACTATGGCCAGCCAGGTTTTAGTTGATCTTAAGTTTATGGGAAGCTGTAGATAATAATGTGTCTAGGATTAGATGAGTTACAAGGTGACAAATTATGAATATGATTTTAAGTGTCACCAGCCTGAGATAGATGATATAATAGAGTTCAAATGGTATTTGAGCATCACCTGCAATGTTGCCCATCATTGCCCAACCCTAACTGCCCTTCAGATGGCCGTGGCATGCTGCTGCAGTCTGAATGGAATGGGTATTCCCAAAGTGCTGTGAGGAAGGATGCTTCGAGGATTTAAATTCAGCAACAGGAATAATCAATAATATATTTCCAATTCAGAATAGTGCATAGCTTAGAGCGGAACTTGCAGGTGGTGGTGTTCACATGCCTTGTCCTTCTGGCGATAGAGAATGTGGATTTGGAAGGTGCTGTCAAGGAGTCTTGATGAGTTATTACACTATTGTGTCGATAGTACACACTGTCGTAAATCTGCATGAGTATCCTATTAATCCAGCAGTACTAATGGGGTGCTTGGCCTTAATACCTAGAATTGCACCAGCAGTGAAATCTGTCTGCAACTTTACTCAATTGTGTGGGAGGTAGAACATCTTGACGACAACATGGTGTTTGTGAAAATACCAGATACATATAGTAAAAGCATGAAATGCCTTACTATTATTCAAATTATTGAGATACTTTTCCTTTCCAGAATGATGGAAAGGAGAGCAGGCATTCTTATATTTCAATTGTTGTACCTTTTTGCCTAGTTTTGTATGATACTCAATGAACAATGATTCGATCAGAATAGCTAGTGTCCTGCAAGATAGCTTAGTTGTACTTGATTTTTGCAAGGTAAACAAATAGACATGGACTCGTTCTCACAATTGCTGATCAGGACTACCTTAATATCTTATGCTTTCCAAGCATGTTTGACAGTGCCAATGATTGGTTGATCAAATGAAACATCAAGTTTCTCTGGCTGTTCATAGTAGACACAGTACAGACTTCATTCAATCAGCCCATACACGCAAATGCAAAAATGTCTGTTCATGATGTGTTTTTGGGTTTGAGATGCATATCCTGCATAATCCTGAGTACGCTAATAACAACACTCACAACTAATTTAAGGTAATTGGCCAAGTTTGTAATGTGGTTTAAAAACAATATATGTTCAGATGCACAGACTCATTTTCTGCAAATAGAAGGAATATCTTCAAGGCTTGTAGCTTTCCTGAATTACCTGTAAGTATGTGGAGACTGTAGCTCCCCATTGTTTTCTAATTCACAATACATTGATCAATCAGAGCCAGGTTGCCAATCAATCAACAGCCTTTTCTCCTGTCGAACAAATTATTCTGATCACTTGAAATTTGTATTCTGACTTTTATTGTGGTGAGTGCAAGTTGAATAGCTTTGGCAACATGCCTCTCTTTTCAAGTAATGTTCAAGTGCAGTAAGAACAAATGACTGTTAATAAAACATGTACCTGATTTGACAAGTGTCACAATTTTTTAAAAAGTTCCCAACCTGAAATAGTAACCAACAGTTAATGAATAACAATGATGGTAAACAGCCTGAACCGCTAGAATTATAAATTAAATATATTTCATTATGGCCAGCGTAAGAATACTAACAAATCGGCTGTCATTCAATCTTTAGTGACAAACCAATCATGAAAAACACAAGCAGAACAAAATAGTATTTGAATCAAACACCAATTATAAGAAGTAATTTATAATAACTAGCTTCTCCAAACCCAGGCAGCTGCCACCCTGCTAAATATCTCCAGTAATTACTGAATAATTATTCCTCTGATACTGTACTGTTTAAGAAATGCAGACATTTCTCTAAACATTACTGATTCAATTATAGATAACAAAATCTAGAAGAAATGCAGCTTATGAGTCAATGCTTCTTTCCAACCCATCCTCTTGAAACAAGCTTGTTACACAAGCACATTGCAAGGCAGCCTTATTATGGACACTGACAGAATAGATGCTGATGGCAGATTGAAAGAGTACTAAGTGAAATATCCATCACTGGCACTACACAGCTTGAACAATAGCTGCATCCCAACAGTTAATGAAATCTTTTGTGATTATTGTGTGTGATATTACCAGAAGCAGAGTTCAAAGAATGACTGTGAAACTAAAGGACATGTCAGATACGTCCATTATTTTCCACATGACTTTAGTACTTCAAGGTCGAAAGACACACTGGATAATCAAACACTGCTACACTGTGTTGTAACTTAAATTGCTCTTTTCTGCTTAACTGGTTCTCTCAGATAAGCTAGTAGTTCTTTCAACTCTGTCCACTTACATTGTTGTTGTCTTGCCAGAAGCAAGGAAATAACTTACAAATAGTCAATTATGAAGTGGTAACTGTGGATCACATAACGCTTCACTCAATACATAAAATAGTATATATGAAACAATTGAATCAATGTAAATCTGAGTAAGTACTTCAGAAAACACGTGCAATTTGTTTAATATCTTTTAAGAAGACAACTCTTCGGAAGCAATAATATTGAAAGGTGTATGAAGAATGAAGTTGAAATATTGTATGAGAAACTCATATGGATTATGGAACAATTATTTAAATAAATAAGCATTTCAAAAGAAAAAAAAATCATTTAATTATGCACCAAAATCTTTAGTTAAAGAATGTCATGAAACTTCCCTGTTACAAGATTTGACTTAAATAAACATGCAGCCTCCTTGGCTGAGCCCAACTCGAACTAAGTGATAGTATGTTCAATGAGTCAAAATCACGTTGATTAGGTTTGCACATAGAGAGAAAACACTGAAACCACATAAGACCACAGAATGAACTCCTCTAGTAGACTCGGTTAGACTTGGCATGGTTCAAGACAACACTAAACCAAATGCACCAAGCTTGAATACTGTTTTTTGGTGAAATGGCAGATTTCAGATGGACAGTAATAACAATGCTATAATTTGTCTCAACATTTCTGTGCTACAGAATAGATGAGAGAAGGTACAGTGCATGAAAAACAAGCAGGATTCCCATTATCTATCACCAGGAATCCACACTGTCATATGTGTGTGCATCAGCTGTCTTATCCAATTTAATACCCTGCAAAGTTTGAACATTAAGAACAGTCACTTAAGCAAGATATTGGCATCTATAATTTAGATTTTTCTCAGAAGAGTCATTTCTTTCTTTTCCTGTCAGTATTCAGGGAGCAGCAGACAGAAAATGGCAAAAGTACTCTCCCAGAATCCTCTTCATTTTGTGGCTTACATTTTTTTTTAGTAGTGAGATCGACAGAAGCCTAAACATCATTACTGACAGTAATGGGAATTTATGATCCATTATATACTTCACAGAAGAGATGGCTCCACAGTGCAGTAGTGGGCTAGGAAGTAGTCACGAGCAAGTAGTCAGAGTAGTGGGAACAGTAGTTGGAATACCGCTGCATTGTTCCTGGCATTACATTCCACAAGTGGTAAGGAATGGGAAGGCAGGGGGCAGAGGGGGAGTAGTCAGCCCTCTCTCAGAGGCAAATTTTACAGGTAAGTGATCACTTGCCACTGCTGTTGGCATTTTACCAGCAGTGGATGGGTGAATAGGGCCCATTTCAGACCAAAAGGGATTTGAGGCAAAAGGCATGATATAGTTGTTAAATTAATATTTTACATCCGTCTTTACCTGCAAGTCAGATGCTCCCGAAGACATGCTGACAGAGAAGGAAACTTAGTCACTACAATGGCTTAAGATTGAAAACAAATAAGTTGTCAGTATGTAAAGTTATAGAGCATCAGGATTGGATGAGATTTTTGTTTTAATTCACTCATGGGATGTGGGTGCACTAACTTATTGTCCATCTCCTAGTTACTTGTGAAGATGGTGGTGAGCTGCCTTCTTGAACCACTGCAGTCCACATGATGTAACATGTATGATACGGTTCAGAAGGGAATTCCAGGATTTTGACCCAATGACAGTGAAAGAACGGCAGTATGTTTTCAAGTGATGTTCTCTTGTATCTCTTACATGGAAGTGGTCGTGGGCTTCAAAGGATGTTTGGTGAATTTCTGCAGTGTACCTTGTGCATAGTACACATTGTTGTTACGGAGTGCTATGGTGGAGGGAGTGGATTCTAGTGGATGTGGTGCCAATAAAGCAGGCTGCTTTGTCCTGCACTCATCCAGGCAAATAAGGTGTATTGCATCACAGTCCTGACCTCTGCTTAGTAAATGGTGGACAGGTTTTGGGAGTCAGGAGGTAAGTTACTCACTGTAGAATTCCTAGCATCTGGCCTGCTCTTGTGGCTACTGTATTTACATGGCAAGTTTAGTTGAGCATATGGTCAATGGTAACTCCCAGGATGATAATAGAGAGGGATTCAGTGACAGTAATACCATTTGGATGTCAAGGTGCAAAGGTTAGATGACCACTTACTGCAGATCGTCATTGCCTCACATTTGTTTGGTGGGAACGTTACTTGCCACCTGTGAGCCCAAACCTGGATATTACCTAGATCTTGTTGCATTTAAGCATGGACTGTTTTAGTAACTGAATCGAATGGTATTGAAGAATATTGAAAAAGTGAGATTGGGTCTTATAAAAGCAGTCACAATTAAGTCTCTATATTCCCTGGATTCAGGTTTAATGCTGAATTGTTGGAAAACTGTAAACTTTACCTTCAAACCATTAATAATTTAAAGTTTGCTTTATTTCTTTGTTAAATTTACTCAATGTCCCAGCATCCATTGTACTCTGGAGTAGTGAATTCCACAGATTCATGATCCTTTGAGAGAAGTCATTTCTTCTCATCTCTGTTTTAAAGTTATGATTTGGAGATGCTGGTGTTGGACTGGGGTGTACAAAGTTAAAAATCACACAACACCAGTTTATAGTCCAACCAGTTTAATTGGAAGCACACTAGCTTTCAGATGGTTCCATCCCACCATCAAACTCACCATGGACTACTCTCGACTGTCTATCTCATTCTTGGACACGTGCATCTCCATCAAGGACGGACACCTCAGCACCACACTCTACCACAAACCCACAGACAACTTCACAATGCTAGACTTCTCCAGCTTTCACCCAAAACATATTAAAACAGGCATTCGCTATGGATGAGCCCTACGCATACATTGGATCTGCTCAGATGAGGAGGAACGTGAGGGACACCTGGAAGTACTCAAGGATGCCCTCACAAGAATGGGGTATGATGCTCAACTCATCGACCGCCAGTTCCGATGTGCCACAGCAAGGAACCGTAATGACCTCCTCAAGAGACAGACACGTGCTGCAACTGACAGGGTACCCTTCATTGTTCAGTACTTCCCAGGGGCTGAAAAATTTTGCCATGTTCTTCGTGACCTGCAACACATTATCAGTGAGGATGAGCACCTCATCAAGACCTTCCCCACACCTCCACTACTTGCCTTTAAACAACCGCCAAACCTCAAACAGTTCATTGTTCGTAGCAAACTGCCCAGCTCTCAGGACAACTCCATAGAACCCTATCACGGTGGACACTGCAAGACGTATCAAATTGTGGACATAGATACCGCTATTATGTGTGGGAACACCTCCCACCTTGTACATGGCAGATACTCATGTGACTCAGCCAACATTGTCTATCTTATACGTTGCAGACAAGGATGCCCGGAGGCATGGTACATTGGGGAAACCGAGCAAAGGCTACGACAACGGATGAATGGGTACCGCACAACAATCAACAGACAGCAGGGTTCCCTCCCAGTTGGGGAACACTTCAGTGGTCCAGGGCATTCAGCCTCGGACCTTCAGGTGACCATCCTCCAAGGTGAACTTCGGGACAGGCAGCAGAGGAAAGTGGCCGAGCAGGGGTTGATAGCTAAGTTCGGTACCCATAGGAAGGGCCTCAATTGGGAATTTGGGTTCATGTCACATTACAGGTGATCACCATTGCACTACACACACACACACTCTCACACACACACGGACACAGGTACACACAGACGCGCACACAGACACCCACACACCCCCTTATAGACACACATTCCTACACTCACACATGCACCCCCTCACAGACTTAAGACACTCTGCACTCACTATACATACACACTTTCTCACACTCACAACACCCACCCCAGACAGACACACACACACAGACAGACAAAGACCCACATGCACACATATATTTTGTGGGATGAATTTGTACTTGCAGAGTTACATGGCACTTTTCTCAAAAACTGCATACATTCATGTAGAACTGAGCTCAAAAACTGCATGAATTTATGTAAAACTCTATTATCTCACTTTTTAGATTAGAATCAATCCAAACATCAGGTCATAGGCAGAGAACACAGGGGGCTAACACCTTCAACATATTGTCTAGCTATCACCATTGTTAACAGCTAGCCCAAGAATGCAACTTTTAAAAAAAGGTTTTGTGATTTACACATGAAAGAAGTGAAACTATCACTAAATTCTAACAGATGGAAGGCTTAACAGACAATCAATTTTTCAATGTATAATTTCAGTTACATCACACTGTAAATTTTTGCTATAGATTCTGTGCTATGATTGAGCCCTTCACTACCACCTGATGCAGGAGCATCGCTCCAAAACCTTGTGTGCTTCCAATTAAACCTGTTGGACTATAACCTGGTGTTGTGTGATTTTTAACTCCGTTTTAAAGTATTACTCTTTCTCCAAAAATTATGACCTCCCATTCGAGATTGTTCGACATGAGGAAACACCCTCTCTACATTCACTTTGCCAATCCCATTTAGCATCTATTCATTTCAATCAGATCACCTTGCATTCTTCAAAACTCTCAGAATAGGCCTAAACTGTTCAATCTTTCCTCACAAGACAAAACTCTCAACTCTGAAACAATCTCGTGAACCTCTTTTGAACTGTCTCCAGTGCAACCACGTTCCTTCTCAAGTATGGGACCAAAACTGTCTTCAGTACTTCAGATGCACTCTCACTAATGCCTTGTACAATTACAGCTGCCCTGCTTTTATCATCTATTCCTTTAGCAATAAATGCCAAAATTCCATTTGTCTTCCTTATCGAACATAGAACATAGAAAGGTACAGCACAGAACACGCCCTTTGACCCATGATGTTGTGCCAAGGTTTAATCCTAATGTAAAATATAATAACTTAACCTGCGCACCCCTCAACTCACTGCTATCCATGTGCATGCCCAGCAGTCGCTTAAATGTCCCTAATGACTCTGCTTCCACCATCACTGCTGGCAACGCATTCCATGAATTCACAATTCTCTGCATAAAGAACCTACCTCTGTTGTCTCCTCTATACCTTTCTTCTAATATCTTAAAACTATGACCCCTCTTACCAGTCAATCCTGCCCTGGGGAAAAGTCTCTGACTATTGACTCTATCTATTCCTCTTATTATCTTGTATACCTTGATCAGGTCTCCTCTCTTCCTCCTTCTCTCTAGAGAGAAAGGTTCAAGCTTATTCGACCTTTCTTCATAAGACAAGCCCTCCAGTCCAGGCAGCATCATGGTGCACCTTTTTTTGCACCCTCTGCAAAGCCTCTGTATCTTTCCTATAGTAGGGTGACCAGAACTGGACACAATATTCCAAGTGTGGTCTCACTAAGGACTTGTAGAGCTGTAGCAAAACCTCTCAGCTTTTAAACTCAATCCCCCTGTTAATGAAAGGCAAAACATCATATGCTTTCTTAACAACCCTATCCACTTGGGTGGCAACTTTGAGGGATCTATGCACTTGCATACCCAGATCCCTCTGTTTCTCTACACTGCCAAGAATCCTGTCTTTAATCCTATATTCAGCATTTGAGTTTGACCTTCCAAAATGCATCACTTCGCATTTATCCAGGTTGAACTCCATCTGCCATTTCTCAGCCCAGCTCTGCATCCTGTCTATGTCACATTGCAGCCTGCAATAGCTCTTGATACTAACAAATGCACCTCCAACCTTTGTGTCATCTACAAATTTACTAACCCACCCCTCAACTTCCTCATCCAAGTCATTTATAAAAACTTCAAACAACAGAGGCCCAAGAACAGCCCTGCGAGACCCCACTCAATACTGACCTCCAGGAAGAATACTTTCCACCTCCAACCACTCTCTGCCTTCTGTCAGTCAACCAATTCTGAATTCACATAGCCAAATCTCCCTATATCTCATACTTCCTGACTTTAAGAATGAGCCTACCATAGAGAATCTTATCAAATGCCATGCTGAAGACCATATATACCACATCCACTGCTTGACTTTCATTGACCTGTCTTGCCACCTCCTCAAAGAACTCAATAAGATATGTGAAGCATAACCTGCCCCTTACAAAAGCCATGCTGACTGCCTTTAATCACACTATGCTTTGCCAAATAGCATAATAGCATAATCGTAAATCCTATCCCTCAGAATTCTTTCCAAAACATTGCTGACCATAGACATCTGCTACACCTGCATTTTAGTTTTCTGTAGTTTAAACCCAAGGACATTCAGATCTCTCTGCACCAAAGCACTCTGAGATTTATCTCCATTTAGACAATGAGTTACCTTTCTATTCTTTTGACCAAAATGATTAAACTCATACTTATCCATGTTAAACTTCATCTATAAAATTTTGCCTCACCTATCCATATCCATTTGCACCTTTCTTACTTCTTTATTGCAATTTACTTTCTCACCTATTTCTCATCTGCAAATTTAGCTATAAAATCTTCTATCCCTGCATTCATGTCATTTATACAGATTGTAAATAGTTGAGGCCTGAGGACTGAACTCTTTGATACCCTACTAATTACAGTTTGCCAATCAGAAAGCCATTTACCCTGATTCTCTCCTTTCTATTGATTAGCTAATCCTCTTTCCAAAGTAATAAATTGCCTCTAACACAATATTATCTTGAATTGTGTATTAGTCTTTTTGCTTGGCACCTTATCAAATGCTTTCTGGAAGTCCAAACACACTACAACTACAGGATCACCATTATCCACATTGATTGTTAGATCTTCAAAGAACTGTAGCAATTTAGTTAAATTGATTTCCCTTCATAAAGCCATGTGATGCTGGTGGAATGCATTTTGACTTTCCAAACGTCCTCTTATTACTTTCTTAGTAAAGGATTCTATCAATTCACCAAAGTCAGATATTAAAATAACTAATCTATAGTTTGCTCCTTTTTGAAAACAAGTGTTATATCAGCATTTTTTCTAATTCACTGGAATCTTTCCTGTATCCAGGGAATTCTCAAATATTAAGACAATAAGACCATAAGAAATAGGAGTGGAAGTAAGGCCATTTGGACCATCGAGTCCACCCCACCATTCAACCACGGCTGATGGACATTTCAACGCCACTCATCTGCACTCTCCCCGTATCCCTTAATTCCTTGCAAGATTAAGAATTTATTAATCTCTGCCTTGAAGCCATTTAACATCCCGGCTGCTACTGTGCTCCGTGGCAGTGAATTCCACAGGCCCACCACTCTCTGGCTGAAGAAATGTCTCCTCATTCTAAACTGACCCCCTCTAATTCTCAGGCTGTGCCTGCAAGTCCTAGTATCCCTGCCTGATGGAAACAATTTCCCAGCGTCCACCTTTTCTAAGCCATGCATTAACTTGTAAGTTTCTATTAGACCTCCCCTCAACCGTCTAAACTCTAATGAATCCAATCCCAGGATCCTCAGCCGTTCATCGTATGTTAGGCCTACTATTCCAGGGATCATCCGAGTGAATCTCCCCTGGACACGCTCCAGTGCTAGTATGTCCTTCCTGAGGTGTGAGCCCCAAAACTGGACACAGTATTCTAACTGGGGCCTACCCAGAGCTTTATAATGTCTCAGTAGCACCTCACTGCTTTTACATTCCAACTCTCTTGAGATAAATGACAACATTACATTTGCTTTCTTAACCACGCACTCAACCTGCAAGTCAATCTTTAGGGAATCCTGGACTAGCACTCCCAGATCCCTTTTACTCTGGCTTTATGAATTTTCTCACCGTTTATAAAATAGTCCATGACTGTGTTCTTTTTCCAAAGTGCAACACCTTGCATTTGCTCACATTAAATTTCATCAGCCATTTCTTGGATTATTCTCCTAAATTGTCTTAATCTTTCTGTAGCCTTCCCACTTCCTCAGAACTACCTGCCTGTACATCTAACTTCGTATCATTGGCAAACTTCACCAGAATGCCCCCAAACTCTTCATCCAGATCATTAATATTTAACAGTTGTGGCCCCAACACTGAACCCTGCGGACATCACTCGTCACCAGCTGCCATTGTGGAAATAACCTTTGAACCCAACTCTCTGCCTTCTGTCAAATAGCCAATCCTCAATCCATGCCAGTAGCTCACCTCGAACACCATCTTTTGATTTCCCAGTGCTCTTGGTCACTTTATAGGCTCTTTCTTTTTCTGTGATACATTTCCTGAGTTCCTTTATTAGCCATTGTTGTCTAATCCCCACCCCCACCAACCGCTACCCCCCTCCCCTCCCCCATCCCCGTAATCTTTCTCTTCTTTGGGATGTAGCTCTGCACTGTGTCCTCAATTACACCCAGAAACTTTTGCCATTGTTGCACTATTGTCTTCCCCACTAGGCTTGTCAGTTTCTCTCTCATGTCCCTGTAATTACCTTTATTTAACTGTAACACTATTACATTCAATTTGCCTTCTGTCTTTCGAACTCAGTCTGAAGTCTACTATATTATGACTGCTGCCTCCTAAGTGTTGCCTTACTTTAAGATCTTTTATAAAGTCTGGCTCATTACATAGCACTAAGTCCAGAATAGCCTACTCTCTTCTGGGCTCCATCACAAGCTATTCCAAAAAGCTATCGTATAAGCATTCCGTGAATTCCTTTTCTTTGGATCCACCAGCAACATAATTCATCAAGTCAATTTGCATATTGAAGTCCCCCATGATCACCATGACCATACCTTTCTGACATGCCCTATTTATTTCCTGGTACATCTTGTGCTCTGGTCCTGACCACTGCTGGGAGGTCTGTACATAACTCTCCCATTGTGGCTTTTTTGCCTTTCTGGTTCCTCAACTCCACCCACACAGACTCCACATCACCTCACCCTATGTCATTTAGTGCCATAGATGTAATTTCATTCTTAACCAACTAGGCAATCCCACCTCCTCTGTCCACCTCCCTGTCTTTTCGATAGCTTGTAAATCCTTGAATATTTAACTGCCAGTCCTGAATCACCTGCAACCACGTCTCTGTAACACTCCCACATTACCATCATTTCCAACGATTTGTGCTGTTAATTCATCTACTTTGTTATGAATGCTTCGAGCATTGAGGTAACGCATCTTAATGCTAATTTTCTTATCCTCATGATTTCCATCACCTCTACCTAAGTTATCCTTCCTTTTTATTTCATTCCTAGTCTGCCTCGAACTTAAACCCTGCCCACATGCTAACTTGCTACTTATCTTTCTACTTGACTCCAAACTCCCTGTTGCTTTCCCTTTCCCTTCCCCCCAACTCATAAGTTTAAAGTCCTAGTGACCACACTATTTATCCTTTTGACCAGAACACTGGTTCCAGATCAGTTCGGGTGGAGATTTAATATTATAAGCAAGTGATTCACTATCTCTGCTGTCACTTCCTTTAAAACCATAGGATGGGGACCATGAGGCCCTGGACTGATCTGCCTTCGATCTTAATAGTTTTCTCAGTACTTTTTGCCTCGTGATGATGATTGTTTTAAGTTTCTTCCTTTCCATAACCTCTGCTTTAACTGTTAGCAGTCAGATGGTACTAGTGCCCTCCACCGTGATAATTGAGACAAAATATTGATTCAGTTTTCCAGACATTTCTGTGTCCCACTGTTAACTCCCAAGTCTCACCCTCCAAGGAATTGATATTCACTTTAACTTTTCTCTTCCCTTTTATATACTGATAGAAGCTTTTGCAGTGCATTTTTATATTTTGTGCTGGTTCTCTTTCAAAATTTACTTTTGCACTTTTTATTAGTTTTCCAGTTAAATTTGTCTTTAGAACTTTCCCACTCTTCCAGCCTGCCTCTGACCTATGCAATATAAAATACCTTAATCCTTTGCAATACAGAATGTCTTCATAATATTCTTAACTTCCTTCTTTAGCCATGCATGATTCTTTTTTTCCCCCTTTTTACAATATTCCTTCCTCTCTGGTATAGATTGTACTTGGGAGAAATTGAATACCTCCTTCAACTTCTGCCACTGCTCATCGACTGTCCCACATTTTAATCATCCTGCCCAGTCAACTAAGGTCAAATCTGTCCTCATGCAAATGTAATTACTCTTGTTTAACTCCAGAATATAGTTTTTCACTGTGGTTAGTTGGTTTCCCAAAGGTTTTGCTCCAAGAAACAATCTCAAATACATTCAATAAATTGTCTCTTGTGGCTACCCTTGACAATTTGATTAATCCAGTCTATATGCATCCTGTAATCACCCACAATTATTGCTGTGCCTTTCTTACAAACTCCCAGTATTTCATGATTTCACTGTACACTGTGTGGAACTACTATTTGGGGACTTCTTGATTATTCTGACTAGAGATTTCTTTCCCTTGCTATTTCTTATTTCCACTCAGACTGAGTCTACGTCTTGATCTCTAGTCCCTAGTCAATTCTCATGACAGCACAGCTCTCGTCTGTTACTAACTAAGCTACACCACAATGTTTTCCTTCCTGCCCATCCTTCCATAACACTGAGTGCCCTTTGATTTTCAATTGCCAAACTGATCTCCCTGGAGCCATGTCTCAGGAATCACTGCCAAATGATGCCCATTCATCTTTATTTGCATTATTGACTCATTACTGTTATTCTGAACGCTTCAGATCTTTAAAAGACTTTAAGTTTGTTCTTTATCACATTTCAATACCCTTTTATAATTCTTGGTGCAATATGACATTCACACATTCTACCCCTTCCTTTTATCTTTAGTTTATAATCAGCTTCACCACTACCCTGTACTCCTATCTTCTCCTTTAATTTTAATTTTTAATTTTCCATGGAACTGAACCTTTGAGATTCAGGATAAAATTAATTCAGGATTTAATTAATATTCACATGGAAAATCGTTGATCAATTTGGAAGAGTCAGCATGAATTTGTTAAGGGAGAATCATGTCTCAAAAACATTTTGGAGTTTGTTTTTAGAGGTAGTTGAGAGAGTTAATGAGGAGAAGGTTGTTGATCTATTGAACATGGACTTCCAATAGACAGTTGGTTCTCTGTCACTCAACAGACTTGTAAAAAAAACTTATCGATCATGACTACAAAGAACAGCAGTAACATGAATTCAAAATTGGCTGGGAGGGGAAACAGAGAGTAATGACTGATATTATTTGGGCTGGAAGAAGGTTCGTGGGATTGTTTCCCGGGGTCAGTATTGAGACCCTTGCTTTTCCTCATATATATATATATGAATAATCCCAACCTTGACATGCTGGGGCAGTTTTAAGATTGCTGACAACACAAAACTTAGAAGAATTATAAATTATGAGGAGGGCAGTGTAGGATTTCAAAGGGGCACTGTCATATTGATGCAGTGTTTAGACAGATGACAGATGAAGTGTGAGATGATGCACAAAAATCATAGGGACATAGTATAAAAAGAAGTGTACTATTCTAAAGGGAGTATCAGAGCACAGAGACCAGGACTTAAACCCACAAGCATGACAGGTAGACAGAGCAGTTAATAATGCATACAATATTCTAGGCTTCATCTGTAGGGGCACAGACTACAAGACCATGGAAGTTTTAATTAAGTTAGGTCTCAATTAAAGTATTGTATAAAATTCTGGATGCTACACTATAGAAAGGATGTGAATGCAAATGAGAGAGGAGAGATGAAATTTATGAGAATGATCCCAAAAATGAGAAAATTCAGTTATGAGTAAAGATTGGAGAAATTTGGATTGTTTTGCAAGACAAGGAGAAGGCTCACAGAAGATTTGATAGATGTTTTCAAACTCATGTGCACAGAATAGATTAAGATCATAAAACGTAGGAGCAAAGGTAGGCCATTCAGCCCACTGAGTCTGCTTCACCATTCAATGAGACCATGGCTGATCTGATAATCCTCTGAAATAACTCTACAGAGGCCAGTATCCCATCACCAAGTTAACCTTTATATGTATGTTAAAACTGATCCTCCTTCCTCAGAGCCAGATTTCAGATATCAGGATCTCATTATAATGAGATCTATACCTCAACTCTACTTTCCTGCATTTTCCCCATAACCCTTGATTCCCTTACAAGTCACTTCTCATTCTTTGAAACTTCAATGAGGACAGTCCTAACTACTCACCTTTCTTCATAAGATAGTCCTTCCATACCTGGGATTAGCTAAGTGAACCTTCTCTGCGCTTCCTCCAATGCCAGTATATCATTCCTTAGATAAGGGGCCCAGAACTCTTCGCAGTAGTCCAACTGTGCTCTGAACAGTATGATGTTTAGCTTTAGCAAGATTTCCCTATTTTATATTCTATGCCTTTGAATTAAGAGACAATGTTCTGCATGACTCCCTTATTACCTGCCTATCTTGTATGTTAGATTTTTGTGATGTGCACGAGGACTTCAAGATCCCTGTGCTAGAGCTTTCTGTAATGTTTTCTCTTTGAAATGATATTCAGCTCCTCTACTCTTCCTACCAAAGTGCATAACCGCACATTCTCTCACATTTTATCACATCTGATAAGTTTTTACCCACTTGCTTAGCCTGTCAATATTCCTTTGAAATCTCTGTGTCTATTTTTGTGTCATCCACAATACATTCACTTCTCCTCGACTGAGTCTATTTTTTGTAAATAATTGCGGTCCTAACTTTGATCTCTGTGAAGAAATTGCTCTCACTTTTAAATGGATCAAGAACTAGATGGCACAGTTTCAAAGTGTTTTGCAAAATAAGCAAACGCAAGGTGAAAACATTATTAGATTATGGAATACACTGGATGGAAGTTTGGTTGAGGCAGATTTAAATGAGATATTCATGCAAACAAAGAATAAAGAACAGTAAAGCACAGGAACAAGCCCTTCAACCAACCAACTCTGTGCTAGCATGATGCCTCTACACAGTTGTATCCCTCTAATGCCTGCATATTCATGTTTCTGTCAAGATGCTTCTTAAATGTTACTATTGTATCTGCTTTTGCCACCTCCTCTGGCAGTGCTTCCCAGACAGTTATCACCCTCTGTGTCAAACACCTGCCTCTCACATCTGCTTTAAACTTTCCCCCTTTTACCTTAAACCTATATCCCTAGGAATTGACATTTCTATCCTGGGAAAACGTTTCCAACTATCCATTCTACCCAAACCTCTAATATCTTGTAAACTTCTATCAGGCCCCTTAGCCTCTGATGTTCAAGTGAAAACAAACCAAGTTTGTCCAATCTGTCATCATAACTAATACCCTCCAAACCAGGCAACATTACTGTGAATCTTTTCTGTATCCTCTCCAAAGCTTCCATACCATTCTGGTAGCCTGGCTACCTGAATTGTACACAATATTCCAAATGTAACCTAACTAAAATTCGATACAACTGCAACCTTTGTACGCTATGGCCCAATAAATAAAGGCAAGCATGTCATTTGCCTTCTTTACCACTTAATCCAATTGTGTTCCCACTTTCAGGGAACTGTGGAACTGTAAGGACTGCAAAAAACACTACATAGGACAAACAGGAAGACAGCTGACGATCTGTATCTATGAACACCAACTAGCCACGAAACAACACGACCAGCTATCCTCAATAGCCACACACACAGATGACAGGCAACATGAGTTCGATTGGGACAACACTACTATTATAGGACAAGCCAAACAGAGAACAGCCAGGGAATTCCTAGATGCATGGCACTCATCCACAGATTCTATCAACAAACACATCGACCTGGACCCAATATACCGGCCACTGCAGCGGACAGCTGGAACGGACAACTGGAAACGGCAGAGACAAACCACGATAAATGCCAGAAGAAACAACACAGAAGCACTTCACAAGAGGCTCCCAAGCACTGAGGATGTCACCTAGACAGGGGGCAAAACGTCTGCAACACAAATTCCCAGCTCAGTGAACAGAACCACAACAATGAGCACCTGAGCTACAAATCTTCTCACAAACTTTGTGGAACTGTATGCCTGGTTTCCTCTATATTTTAATGCATTTCAGGCTTCTGCCATTTACTGATGCATTGGAAGACTACTTAAATAGAAGCATTGTGTAGGATTACTGACAAAGGTTGGTACCAAGTCAAGATATTCAGAGAACTAATGGGTTAAGTGGCATTCTTTTGCACCATAATAGTATTGTGATTGTCTGATTCTGAATGGTTTCTTTGCCATACGGGGTGAGTACTTAGTGAACCCTAGTGGTTTTCTTACAATCTCAGCAGGAGTGTTGTGGCCTCACAATCAGGTAGGTCCCCTGGTGACAATAGCTGTGCCTTCCTGCCATTCATAAACATCCCACTCACCCTCACTGATGTCTGAGAATCAGAGTCGAAGCGTGTGGCACATTCCTGATGAAAGGCTCATGCCTAAAACTTCAACTCTCCTGCTCCTTGGTTGCTGATTAAACTACTATGCTTTTCCAGCACTAAACCTTTTGACTTTCACTGATGTCTGGGTGACTAACCTTGGAGCCCTGTCCCACTTACATTGCTTTGATTGTTTTTTTGCCATTTCTGCAAAACATAACATCTTTCACTTTGGGGAACATGAGAAAGAGATGGAAGGTTGGATAGGCTGATTATGAACTTGTTGAAATCTATCACAAATGTTGCTTAGTGACCAAAAGGACCACGAATGAGACTTGAATCTGAAGTTTCTGCTGAGAACCATTCCTGGAGATACACAATCTCTGCCACTTCCCTATCCGCAAGGCTTCCTAAGAGTGATCATCTCAGCTGGGTTTCAGTGACATTAGTGATCATTATTCCCAGTGGCGCTACAGTTATAGATTCATGGAGTCATACAGCATGGAAACAGCCCCTTCGGCCCAACCTGTACATGGCGACCAGGTTTCCTAAACTAAACTAGTCCTGTTTGTCAGCATTTAGCTTATATCCCTTTCCTTTCTATGTACCTGTTCAATTATCTTTTAAATGTTGTAACTGTACTTGCACCTACTATTTCTTCTGGCAGCTTGTTCCATACAAACATCACCCTCTGTGTGAAAAGGTTGGCCCTCAGGTCCCTTTTAAATTTTTCCTTTCTCACCTTAGATCTACGCCTTCTAGTTTTGGACTCCCCTACCGTTGGAAAAATATCTTGGCTATTCACCTTATCTATGCCCCTCATGATTTTACAGACCTCTATAAGGTCATCCCTCAGCCTCCTACACTCCAGGGAAAAAAAGTTCCAGCCTATCCAGCCTCTCCCTATAACTCAAACCCTCCATCTTGGTAACATCTTTGAAAATCTTTTCTGCTTTCCAGTTTAATAACATCCTTCCTATAACAGGGCAACCAGAATTGTATGCGGTTCCCCAAATATGGCTCACCAGTGTCTCCTATAATCATAACATGTCATCCCAAAGCCGATTTTCAATGCTCTGATTTATGAAGACAATCATGTCAAATGCCTTATTCACCACCTTGTCAGTCCGTGATGCCACTTTCAAGGAATTATGTACCTGTACCCCAAGCTTCATCTGTTTGACAATACTCCCCAGGGCCCTACCGTTAACAAGTAAATCCTGTCCTGGTTTGCCTTACCAAAATGCAATACCTCACATTTACCTAAATTAAACTCCATCTGCCACTCCTTGGCCCACCGGCTCAGTTGATCTAGATTCCATTGCACTCTTAGATAACTGACTTTACTGTCTGCTATACCATCAATTTTGCTGTCATCTGCAAACTTACTAACCATGCCTCCTGCATTCTCATCCAAATCATTTCTATAAATTACAAACAACAGTGGATCCAGCACCAATCCTTGTGGCACACCATTGGTTAGAGGCCTCCAGTCTGAGCCACAATGCTCTACCACCACCCTCTGTCTCCTACCATCAAGCCTATTTTGTATCCAGTTGGCTAGCTGTCCCTGGATCCCATGTGGTTGAATCTTCCTAATCGGTCTACATGTGGAACCTCGTCAAAGGCCTTGCTAAAGTTTATGTGGACAATGTCTACCACTTTGCCTTCATCTATCTTCTTGGTGACCTCTTCAAAAAACTCAATCAAGTTTGTGACACATGATTTCCCACACACAAAGCCATGCTGTCTATCCCTAATCAGTCCTTGCCTTTCTAAATGCAATACTCGGTTATAGTCCAATAGGTTTATTTGGAAGTACAAGTTTTACTGTAAATTTTGATCCTGCCTCACTAGCTACCTGACAGAGGAGCAGTGCTCCAAAAGCCTATACTCCCAAATAAACCTGTTGGACGATAACTCGATGCTGTGTGATTTTTAAGTTTTCCACCCCTGTCCAACACTGGCATGTCCACATTATGGTTTCCAAATGCATGCCGATCCTGCCTCTCAGAATACTCTCCAATAACTCAATAACTTACCTAGAAAGGGGACAAAACATTTGCAACAAAAACTCCCAGCTCGGCGAACAGAACCACAACAACGAGCACCCGAGCTACAAATCTTCTCACAAATCTTGATTTGATACATTATTAGTGTTGGTGAATGCAGTTCACCTAACAGGATGCACCCATTGTGCCTTACCCTTCCCATAACAATAATAGTTACCTGTTATCTTAAATTACTCCACTGAATTGCAGGCATGAGCCAATCTTAGAAAGATTGTTGCTATGCAGTGGTACACCTAAGTCCACTCATACGTAACAATCTCTACTTTAGAATAGAACAATTAAATAGGAAGAGGGAGTTTTATGACTCTCTCATCGACTTGCTGAATCAAAGCATCCCCATTGCCTTATGTTTTCGATTTTGTCTGTTGCTCCTTCATCATTGCTTCTTCAGCTTTGGCAAAGCCTATTAACTGGTGTGAAATCCTCTGAAACTTTGGAAAGGCTTATGCTCCCCATTGGGACACTCCTCTTTAATTGTCACCTTCAATCTAAGTTTCACTTACATACATTCACTATCACCATTGGTACATTTCCTAGGTTACACCTAAACCTACACAGTAAATGATACAAAAGAGGTCATCTGGGGCAGATAGGTGTAATAAATAGAGTTTAATTTCATCTTTTAATCTCCCAACAATCATTTAGCTGTAGATTGTGCCAATGAAAGAATATTGAGACTGTCATTTGAAAAAAAAGCGGGGGGGGGGGAGAAGTTGGAAAAAAAACATAAATTGAAGGAAACAAGAACAAAATCTAAATCTAAAATAAAACTAGCCAGACGCAGTCAAGTTCAATATGCAACACAACAGCATCTTCTGCATGTCCTTGTTGCCATGATATCATGATCTGTTCAGCTCTAACAAAGAATTGGTCAGCAAGTTGAGGTTTTCTCTTTACGTTCACTTCTTACAGTTAATTGGATTGAAGACACAATCAGTCACAGTGAGACACTCTTCTACTTTCATAATTGATAATACTTGAACTATTCACTTTCTATATCTGCATTGTTGAATTAAACAGTCATTTCCTCTTAAACAAGATAATTCAATAATTAATTAGGGCCTATAATGAATCCCTTAAACTTCTTGAAAAAACTCAAAATGTTTTTTTTAATTTTGTTTGCTTAATAGATGGATCCTAGTTTACTGAAAAACTAATGCTGGAATTGCACAGATATCAGTCTTTCAGAGAGCCAGGTGTGCTGTCAAAGGACTTTAGAATTATGAATATTATGGGGAACATAAATAAAGCTAGCAATTAAAGCCAGTCAGTTTAATATCAATGCAGTTTTTGTGGACAAGATCTGGGTCTCTAAGGAAAATTGGCAAAATAAAACACCACTGTGGGAGAATGGATAATTCAAGTAGGGGTTGCAACAAAGTATTTGTTCCAGAACACAGTTAGATAATATTCTCAGCAGGTGTTAGAATGAGTGCAAAAGCTGAATTGTCTGCTCTTCTCTTCAAAGCAAGGCAAAAAAAAAACTTGGAGTGGAAGAGGAAGAATCCAACTTATGTAAAGAGCTGTAAAGGCTAAGTGTTCTGGCAATATCTCAGCAAAAGCACTACAGATTTCAGTGCCAGGTTATCTACAACCCTTGCCAAGCTGTTCAAGTACATGTATAACAGTAGCATCTCCAGGATTACAGCAGACCAATTCAGCAACTTGCCATCAACTTTTCAAGGACAATCAGCAATGGCACATAAATGACACCCCAGCCAGTGATGCCCAAACCTTGTGAACTAATAAAAAGGTAGTTTTAAAAAGTGTGACAGGGTAAGATAGAGTGTATAAATATCAAAGCTCCAGCTAATATTGTCAGACTACACAGAAGTTGTGAAAAGGACAGAATGAATATTTCTTGTCTGCCTTCATGCAGCATTCACAACAAATGAATGAATTGTTCAAATTGCAATAAATAGCTTCATGTTAAATTATTACAGAAATATAATTGAAACCAACCATGGCTGCAAACTGAGTATTCAAGAGTACTTGTCATTTTTGAAAAATGAGATGTAAAGAATAGAAGGTGTTATTAAAGGATGATAGTTGAGCATTAGTAATGAGCAGAAATGTTTTGGATTTCAGGACAGTTTAAACCATTGAGACCTCAGGATTACAGATTAATTTATAGCAATGAGAATTCAGGACAATTTCAAACAGTGAGAATTTGAAGAAACGATCATCCAGGATAATGTGAACCAGTGAGGGTTTAAAACATCAAGACTTCGGAAGTTGACTGCGGTTCAAAAAAAAATCAAAGAGCAACATTGCAGGAAATTTGGTCGTTGATCATGTGGTGAAAACTGCACTTACTGTAACATGTAATTGGCTGAAAATTAGGAAAAGGCCAACAAAACTTCCATTACCCTTAATTAGCCAGCTTACAATCAAAGCCCAGCAGATCAGGTAGCATCTGAGGAGCAGGAAAATCAGGAATCCTGATGAAGGACATTTGCCTGAAATGTTGATTTTGCTGCTCCTCGGATGCTGCCTGACCTGCTGTGCTTTTCCAGCGCCACTCTAATCTTGATGAGCAGAAGGGAAGTAAGAAGTTAGTGAATAAATTGTTTTATTTTTTAGTGGTAAGATTTGTTACTATCTTCCTAATAATAAAGTTGTATGTTGAGGATTAATTTTTTAAAAAAGAAAATAATGAATTAACTAATTACTGAGGAGTATGAGGGAGTGAGAGCTGAACAGTACACAGACTAAAAGTGATTGGCAGGAGCACAGCACAGACATATTTGAAACGTGACATCAGAAATACAAATTGTGTTGGCATAGGGAAAGGAAATGATTTGGGGGTAACTGCTGAGCAATTCTACCTTCGAGTCTTCAGATTGCAATAAATTGTTTGTAAAGCATAGTAAAGTTTAGGCATGGCAGGGTGGCACAGCTGTCTGGAATACACAGACAGCTGTCTGATGAATGCTTCCCACAGCCAAGATGTGCAAGAAGTGGCATCAGCCTCTAAAATTTGACCTACAGATTTTGGAACTGGAAGGATGGCTAAAGTCACTATAGTGCATATATGAAATTGAGAATCAAGTGGATAACATGATTATAATGCCAAGTATAATTCAATTTCACACAATACACAATGATAGGTTGTTGCTTACTGCAGTAATCATGGGAGATTTAACCTTTCTCTTGGTTGGACAATTCAAATTATCACAGAAGTTCTTGAGAATCTTGAGCAAGGATGTTTTGTGCTCAGGGACATGCATCCTAATCATGGACAGGACCAGGTTGCATTTTGGGATTTTCACTTGTTGTCATAGTTCTCATTCACTCTGAGCCTACCCGGACGGATGCAGCATCCCTGTCTCACACAGCCTTGCCATGGCTTTATATGTTTTGTTTCCTCAGCCAGAGCTAACAGGTTGATATTACTTCTGTCTTGTCTTGCTGTTTTGTGCAGACACAAAGCTTGGAAGAATGTCATAGTTCTTACCAGGCATCAGAAAGTGAAAGGGAATGGAATTTGCTCATTTATCCTGGCACAGTAAGTCAAGGGTAGCTTCTGAAACCAGACCAGGGTCAGCCATCCAAAGTGGTTAGAATCAGGATGCTCTTGACATAAGGGGTGAAGAGAAAAATGCCAGACAGCCCAGTACTTGTCTTGGCTCTATCTGCCAACTGAGGGGATGTTTCCCTCCTGGAATGAAAGAAAAGCAAGTACAATGGGAAATGTAAATGGGCGGCACAGCTGATACTTTTGGTGTACTTGGGAGGTATTCCGTATAAGCGAGTCAGCAGCACCAAGGGTTAGGGTGGGTGAGGGCTAGTGAGGGAAGGGTTTGCAGGCAATAGTCAGAGTGGTACAGCATGAGCATTGATGGGAAATGAGCACAGTAGCACAGATAAAATGGGTAAGGGGTATTAGAGAGAAGTTGGTGGCAGTTATTCTGGCAGAGTGGATAAGGTTATTGCTGTTCTTCCAACAGTGTTGGAAGTTCCTCCAGATGCATGGGACTGCCTTAACTTGGGTGGCAACGCCAAACCAGGCTAGCATGCTCTGGTATTGTGTCTCCCTTTGCTGGTCCAGGGGAACAGAAAGAAAGTTCTGTCTCTGGACCATCCTATCCAGGAGGACCTCCAGGCCACTGCCCATGAAGTGGAATGTGAATTTTCCCCTGCCAACTATGTAGAGGGCAAATGTCAGGAGTAGGCCATGAAGCCAATTTAACCTGCTCTTCCTTTCTATATGATCATGGCTCATCATCCATGTCAACACCATACTCATACACTCACCCTACCTTTTGACACCTTTAGTTTCACTGTGCTTAAATATACACAGTGATTTGGCTTCCACAGATTTCTGTGGTCGAAAATTAGACAGGTTCACCATCCTCTGAGTGAAGAAATTTGCATCATCACCATTTGCTGAAACTGTGACTCCTTATTCTGGGTCGCAGAGCCAGAGGAGATAACTTTCCTTTATCCAATCTGTCCAGGTCTGTCAAAATTTTATACATTTCAGGGAGATCCACTCCTGATTTTCTAAAGCCCAGGCCCCGTATTTGGGTGGCACAGTGGCTTAGTGGTTAGCACTGTGGCATTACAATGTTAGGGACTTGGTTCAATTCCAGCCTTGAGTGATTGTCATTTTGGAGTTTACACATTCTCCCGTGTGTGTGGGAGGTGCATCAGGTGCTTCGGTCTCCTGCTACCATCCAAAGATGTGTAGGTTAGGTGGATTAGCCATGGGAAATGTGAGGTTAATGGGATAGGATTGGGAGGGGTGGGGTGCTCTTTTGAGGAATGCTGCATACTCAATAAGCTGAATGGACTGTAGGGATTCTATGATTTAGTCACTACAATTTCTCCTCAGATAACAAAGCTGTCATCCTAGAAATCAATCATGTGAACATTTGCTGCACCCATGCTATGTATTCTTCAGTCAGGATAACAAAATTGCACATAATGCTCCAGCTGTGGCCTAACCAAAGTGCAAAAAGACTCCTGTGCTCAAAACCTCTTACAATGGTTTCCTAACTGACTGCTGCACCTGCATACTTACTTTCATTGACTGGTGTATAAGGACATGTAAGTCCTCTTGTGCATAAATATTTCCTAATCAATCAACTCTTAAATAATACTCTATCTTTCCGTTTTTCTTGTCAAAGTAGACAGCTTCACACTCATCCACAATATACTGCATCTGCCATGCTTTGGTCCACTCACTCAACATGCCTAAATCACCCTAAGTCTTGTTGCATCTTCTTCACCACACACACTCTCATATTGTATTTTGTCTCCAAACTTGGAAATATTACATCAATTTCCAATCCATTGATATGTATTGTGAATAGCTGGGGTCCAAAGACTGAATGTGCAATACAAGGAGTGTATTACCGGTTCCACTTTAAAAATAATCCATTTATTCTTACCCTTTGTTTCTTGTTTGCTAACCAATTCTCATTCTTTGCAAGTACATATGACAAATTCCTCAAGTTTTATTACAGTTGGCAATGGTTACATCGCCACCATGATCACAAGATGCAAGTTTTTCTCCAAGCCACTCACCATCCTGATTTCAAAGTATATTGCTGTTCCTTCAGTGTTTCTGGGTTAAAATCTAGAAATCTCCTTTCTTATACGTTTCCTAATGGCTAGCCCACCTAGCCTGCACATCCCTGGTCACTATGGGCAATCTAGCAAGGCCAATCCACCTAACTTGCATATCTTTAGATTATAGGAAGAAACCAGAGCATCTGGAAGAAACCCACGCAGATACAGGGAGAATGTGCAAACTCCACACAGCCAGTCACCCGAGGGTGGAATAGAATGTGGGTCTCTGGTATTTTGAGGTAGCAGTGCTAACCACTGAGCCATTGTGCTGCTCTAAGGAAACAAAACAGTGAATAAAAAACAGAGACGAAGATGGCAAGTGCTTGTCTGGGATTTGAACCTGAGACCTCTTGCACTCCCTAAATTCTTCCAAAGTGAGAATCATGCCTCTTGACCAACAAGCCATGAGTTCCTTTTGCAACTGTTGATGTGGCTCAATAGTAATTTTCTCAAGAAATAAGTAAAGATTCCATGAAAATACCTTGTGGGTATGGCCTCTCACACTAACCCTTCTCTCCTCCCAATTTAGTGGGCTGTTTCTGCTCTCTCATTTCTTCCTTAAATTTCCTCCTCTTTCTCTGAATCAACTTTAATCACAAAATCTTGATGACAGCCACAACGCAGCATAGTCCGCATCTGCAAAAGCTTCTTTGAAGCCAAATCATTTCTCACAGTCAGAAAATAAGGTAACTCTGCACCTCCTGCAGAAATTGATTAGTAGCCTGAAATGTCAAGTTAACCTGTAACTAATCAATAGCACTTTTAAGATGTAACACAAATTTCTGGGTGAGTTTATCACTTGGGGGTAGACAGGCACCAAAGAAGCTCAATATCACAGGCCTTATAATTGGCATGGGGTTGCAATTAGCCTAATGGCTAGCTCACGGTTCACAAAAACACAAACAGCATGAGATTGATTCGATCTTAACTAAAGTATATTTGGGATCTTCCTCTTCACTCTGTCCTTAGAGTGGAAAGTAATAATAGAACACCACTGACCAAAACTACCATGAAAACAGCTCAGATTGAAACATAAGGCAAGGACCTGACTTCAGGGAAATGTTATGTACATTGCCTTCCTTTAAGTTTAATTTATATTTATCATTTATAGTTCAAATTTTTTTGTGTTAAGATGAAGACATGGTGCGAAATTTTTAGAGTTTCATTCATGAGCTTGGGGCTATGATACAAAGTAGGTCTGGAAATTTGTTTCCAATGAGGTTTTACGACCTTGAATAGAAAAGCTGAGTGTTAACTGTTCACTGTATTAAAGAAAGGTAGAAAAGAAAAACGTGCAGTTGCCTCGGCAACAGCGGTTCAACAACAATCAGAAAAAGGCAGAATAATCCAGAAAATCAGGCATATTTACATCAGTGAGTGAGGACAGCTGGACATTGGTTTAAGGGGATTCATGTGGCTGCATGAATTCAAGTAATATAGAATTTAATTTGGAGTTGCTTTAGTTTTTTCAGATGAAGTGAAAAAACATCAATTGACTGCTCAGAAATTTGCCAAAAGGAAACTAATTGCAGCTGTAACAAGCTGAGCCTAAACAATCAGCCTTACTGTGGAAATGGTGGTCACTCTTCACTGAGGTGTGCATCTTTATATGGATATTGCTAAGATAAATGGAATAGTGTGAATTTATCTGGTATAGTACATTATATTTCCTTGTTTAATATACGTTTTGTATTTCTTGTTAAAATTACACAGGCAGCTTTTTTCTGGATGCAGCCAGCAACTGACCTCTATGGCTAAGAAAACAAAGAAAAGTAGGATCTATCAAACCAGGTGTCACTCTGGGATCTGATATGTCTAGTTAACATCATCTGGAATTATAACACAGAACACATGGGAATGAATGAGTGAATAAGCAATAAGTGTCAGACCTTTTACTGAAATAGTTCAATCATTCTCGCTTGTACCATGGCTAACTCTGGAGCAGCTCAATCCAATCTAGAAAGTAGGAATGAACATGTGTACCTTTAAAGCCATATTTGATGCTTGGGACACAAAAAAGACAGCACACTATCTAATTTTCAGGGTTGCAATCACTCTAAAGTACAAATATGGAAATGAAGTTCTGTTTAATCTTATATTTTAACTGTCACAACAGTGGAAAGTTATTGTTACAGAAAGAAATATGAAATGTTTTCATTAAGGCACCATTTAATGCTGCAAGCATGAACTTACCTAGAGTCAGTGTGTCCTGAATTATTATTGGGAGGAATGGGAGCTGATTGGGAATACAAAAGGATCAGTACCTCTCCTACCAAAGTAGTCATGGCTTTTCCATGTTACTTTAATGGAATTTGCATGCTAAGTGCAGTAAATATTCTGATACTGATTGTATAATGGAACAAACAAGAAAGCAATTAACACAGAGAATGAAAAAAAAGGCAAATAATCATATTTACCTAAATTGTCACATTACCTTTTTCAACAATAATTGGCTTGTAAGAAAATTAACTAGTGACATACTAAACTAGATGTTTTGCCTTTGAAAGCTACGAATTGATAATCATATTGAAAGCCCATTACATGGGCCACAAGAATAATCCTTTCCTGGACCTGTGAAGCTGGTATCTAGTATTCAAGCCTCTTATTAGCATTTTGCTGCCCTGACATACATTCACACTTTCTTTACCTTTCCTTAGCTACTCTGATAGACCATCTAATTAGACACAGATAAAGGAAATCGAGAAGAAACAGGACAGGTCTTCATATTCTTAGAATATTAACATCTGCTCAGAAAATCTCAATTTCTGTAAATATTCCTACAGTATGCCCTGTAACCGCCCCACCTCCTACTTTCAGAATTAGTTTAAACAACTTTGCAAGTTTCGTCACATCCCATCACAATCACAGATCTTACTCACGGGAGCTGATGTGTGGAAATTGAAAGATTTGTCACTTCCAACTGAGTGAAGAGAATCTGCTGTGCAATTCTTTGTTACCAGATCAATGTGCAACCAGCCTGCTTACATCAGTCAGCAGAACTCAGAAATGATGTAGGAAATTACATTACCCTGCCTAGTTCTGAAACACCAGCATAATGACATGCAATAAATTTTGTTGAATAATTATGAAAAAGAGCAGAGGGTGGAAACCAGTTTTAATATATAGCACTGACATTAGGTTGTGAAAATAATAATCATATAAGCTAGAAGTGCAAGTTATAATTACTTCTTGTCAGCCACAATTTACCTGCATATTGAAATATTGAGAATCTCTAAATGATTTTCCAGCCTTTGCAGGATTTGCTGCTCCATGAATGTTACTTATGTCGATTATCAAATTGGTTAGAACCGATTCCCAAACTTATTCCAAGCAACAATGAACTGCAGTCCTTTGATTAAAATAACATCTGGACACAAAAAAAAACAGGAATCACCGCTGCTGAAAACTTTGCAAAATATGTTGAATATCCTCCTTATGCAGAAAGCCGTTGGCGCGACTTTCTCTTTGGGAAAACAACAAGGTATTTCAATGCTGGTAGGAGCAAATTATTGCCGATGCTGGAAACTGTACTGAAATGCTGGAGATCACAGCGGGTCAGGCAGTATCCATGGCGAGAAAGCAAACTAACATCTCAAGTTTAGATGACTCTTCATCCGAGCTCAGCTGAAGAGTCATCTAGACTTGAAATGTTAGTTTGCTTTCTCTCCATGGATGCTGCCTGACCCACTGTGATCTCCAGCACTTTTTGTTTTCAGTATTTCCACACTGTAGTGAAACTATATTACATTATTGAAATGTTATCATTATTGGAAGTTATATTAGAAGAGTATCATATCAAGTTACACGTTATCCAGCTGAATACTTGATAAATCAGAAAAGAAAATTGTGAAAATTATTCTAGCGACCTGTATCATGTCACTTAACCAACAAATCTGGACAATTCATTACAAAGAATGGATAAAAAAAGATGAATTTTGACAAAGAATTGGGAAACATGGTCAGGACATTTCCTCATGTCTCCTTACTGACTTCTGAAAGTCACGGAGTATCTCTTCAATTTCTGGCAGTCAGGATAGGGCTGGATCCAGGCCTGGTTCTTCCCAAAGCAGCTGAAAATGGAGCACGCAGGTGTTGGGGTTGGTGCTGGTTAGAAAGTCTGCTTTGATTCACTGTGATATTGCTCCATTCCTGCATATGTTTGTTGGGTTTCCTAGTCCTTGTCCCTCACCAGTCCTCTCACCTGTTATATTTTTGTTACGTCGAACCACCATGCATCCTCCATATCAACTCTCCCAATATCCATTATGTTCAGAACCAATAAGCCATTGAAACTCTGTAAATACAATTAAATATTGCCATAACTGACACAATGTACAAAGAGGCTTTGCAAACAAAACTGTTCTCTTTATTACCTCGAAAAAGTAACAGTGAACCACAGCCATTCATAGCATCAATGAGTAAAACTTAAATCCTCTTAACACTTCTCAATTTTATTCCGATACAGATGTAATGATTGAAGAGGCATATCAAAGAAAGACTAATGGGGGACCACTTTGGGGCCAGCGACCATAATTCTATTTGTTTTAAAATAGTGTTGCAAAAGGATAGACCAGATCTAAAAGTTGAAGCTCGAAATTGGAGAAAGGCCAATTTTGATGGTATTAGGCAAGAACTTTCAAAAGCTGATTGGAGGCAGATGTTTGCAATTAAAGGGATGGCTGGAAAATGGGAAGCCTTCAGAAATGAGGTAACAAGAGTTCAGAGAAAGTATATTCCTGTCAGGGTGAAAGGGAATGCTGGTAGGTACAGGGAATGCTGGATGACTAAAGAAATTGAGGGTTTGATTAAGAAAAAGAAGGAAGCATATGTCAGGTATAGACAAGATAGATCATATGATCCTTAGAAGAGTATAAAGGAATTAGGAGTATACTTAAGAAGGAAATCAGGAGGGCAAAATGGGGACATGAGATAGCTTTGGCAAATAGAATTAAGGAGAATCCAAAGGGTTTTTACTAATATATTAAGGACAAAATGGTAAGAAGTTAGAGAATAGGGCCCCTCAAAGATCAGCAAGGCAGCCTTTGTGTGGAACCACAGAAAATGGTGGAGATATTAAATGGATATTTTGCATCAGTATTTACTGTGGAAAAGGATATGGAAGATATAGACTGTAGGGGAATAGATGGTGACATCTTGCAATATGTCCAGATTACAGAGGAGGAAGTGCTGGATGTCTTGAAGCAGTTAAAGGTGGATAAATCCCCAGGACCTGATCAGGTGTACCCAAGAACTCTGTGGGAAGCTAGAGAAGTGATTGCTGGGCCTCTTGCTGAGATATTTGTATTATTGAGAGTCACAGATGAGGTGCCGGAAGACTGGAGGTTGGCAAACGTGGTGTCACTGTTTAAGAAGGGCGGTAAAGACAAGCCAGGGAACTATAGACCGGTGAGCCTGACCTCGGTGGTGGGCAAGTTGTTGGAGGGAATCCTGAGGGACAGAATGTACATGTATTTGGAAAGGTAAGGACTGATTAGGGATAGTCAACATGGCTTTGTGCATGGGAAATCATGTCTCACAAACTTGATTGAAGAAGTAACAAAGAAGATTGACGAGGCCAGATTAGTAGATGTGATCTATATGGACTTCATTCGACAAGGTTCCCCATGGGAGACTGGTTAGCAAGGTTAGATCTCATGGAATAAAGGGAGAACCAGCCATTTGGATACAGAACTGGCTCAAAGGTAGAAGACAGAGGGTGGTGGTGGAGAGTTGTTTTTCAGACTGGAGGCCTGTGACCAATGGAGTGTCACAAGGATCAGTGCTGGGTCCTCTACTTTTTGTCATTTACATAAATGATTTGGATGCGAGCATAAGAAGTACAGTTAGTAAGTTTGCAGATGACACCAAAATTGGAGGTGTAGTGGACAGCAAAGAGGGTTACCTCAGAATACAAAAGGATCTGGACCAGATGGGCCAATGGGCCGAGAAGTGGCAGATTTGGAGTTTAATTCAGATAAATGCGAGGTGCTGCATTTTGGGAAAGCAAATCTTAGCAGGACTTATACACTTAATGGTAAGGTCCTAGGGACTGTTGCTGAACAAAGAGACCTTGGAGTGCAGGTTCATAGCTCCTTGAAAGTGGAGTCGCAGATAGATAGGATAGTGAAGGCGGCGCTTGATATGCTTTACTTTATTGGTCAGAGAATTGAGTACAGGAGTTGGGAGGAGAAAGTGAGGTCTGCAGATGCTGGAGATCAGAGCTGAAAATGCGTTGCTGGAAAAGCGCAGCAGGTCAGGCAGCATCCAAGAAGCAGGAGATTCAACATTTTGGGCATAAGCCCTTCTTCAGGAATGAGGAGAGTGTCTTTAACTCTCCCTTAACTCCCCCTCCCATTCCACCAAGGACATGCAGGTACTTGGACTCCTCCATCGCCAGACCATAACAACATAGGAACCCTCCAACCACAATGGATGAACTCAGATTTCTCCAGTTTCCTCATTTCCCCTCCCCCCCACCTTGTCTCAGTCAAATCCCTCGAACTCAGCACCGCCTTCCTAACCTGCAATCTTCTTCCTGACCTCTTTGCCCCCACCCTGCTCCGGCCTATCACCCTCACCTTGACCTCCTTCCACCTATCACATCTCCCTCACCTCTCCCCCAAGTCCCTCCTCCCTATCTTTTATCTTAGCCTGCTTGGCACACTCTCCTCATTCCTGAAGAAGGGCTTATGCCTGAAACGTCGAATCTCCTGCTCCTTGGATGCTGCCTGACCTGTTGCGCTTTTCCAGCAGCACATTTTCAGTACAGGAGGTCATGTTGCGGCTGTACAGGACATTGGTTAGGCCACTGTTGGAATATTATGTGCAATTCTGGTCTCCTTCCTATCGGAAAGATGTTGTGAAACTTGAAAGGGTTCAGAAAAGCTTTACAAGGATGTTGCCAGGGTTGGAGGGTCTGAGCTTCCGAGAGAGGCTGAACAGGCTGGGGCTGTTTTCCCTGGAGCGTCAGAGGCTGAGGGGTGACCTTATAGAGGTTTACAAAATTATGAGGGGCATGGATAGGATATATAGACAAAGTCTTTTCCTTGGGGTTGGGGAGTCCAGAACTAGAGGGCATAGGTTTAGGGTGACAGGGGAAAGATATAAAAAAGACCTAAGGGGCAACGTTTTCACACAGAGGGTGGTACGTGTATGGAATGAAGTTGTTTAACTGGGTGTTTTTCACTGTATCTTACAGCTGCACACACACAAACATGGGTGTTGGGGAATTTGAGCCTAAAATAAAGATATAAACAGGGGATTTAGAATCTTCTCAATTCAGGGAACTGACTCTGAGATGGCTTGTCATGCCCAGTGTACTGTGCACAAATAAATAAAGGGTGACTTGGTAATGGGATACCAGTCTCTGTGCAGTAATTTAATGAACATTGAGAAAACATTGGTATGAAAGATTCAGAGGGAAGGAGACTCGAGTTAGTCCATAAGTTTAAAGTGTCATGGCATGCAAAGGAGGGATGGAGTATGGAGAGGATCTGAGGCGAGCAGTGGTAAAATGGTTTTTAACTTAAGCTGACCGAAGGTCCATAATTCCCCAGCAAGCTTCCCTAGGTTGTATTGATTTATCTGGAAGAAGTCATACAGGCTTTCATATCCTTCACCTCATGAGAAAAATAACTTGGAGGAATAGGTTTAAATCAACCACTTTCTTATTTTTACATATATCAAATATCTTTTCCATTTTAAATCCCTTTCTTAGATCGAACTTCTAGTACTTTGTAGTGATATTTTGTATTATGTACTCAACTGCAGATGCAATTTGTCAGACATGTATATATAGACAGACAATGATGGTAACAATGACTTAGCTAGACAAGAGATAACAAGAAATGTATTTTTCAGATTTTTGTATTAAAAATGTCACCTGCAAATCATGGACAAAATAACTCCGTGTTTTGGGTCAGACAAAATAAGAATGTTTACCTTTAAAAATGATGTGGAGGTGCCAGCATTGGACTGGGGTGGGACAAAGTTAAAAATCACATAACATCAGGTTATAGTCCAACAGGTTTATTTGGAAGTACAAGCTTTTGAAGCACTGCTTTTTCATCAGGTAACTAGTGGGACAGGATGATAAGATGCAAAGTTTACGCCAAAGATCTCAGTGTCATGCAATTAAAACAAAATATTGAGCAAACCTAGATTGCTGTTAAGTCTATCATCTTTTAGAATGGGTTGCACGTTTTGGTTCATTAATATGTAAATCCCAGAACTTCTTTTAAGTCACATTCTCGAGATAACTTAAGGTTTTTTAAAAAAGGTTGCATCTCAGCTCAGACAATGTATTAGAGGTGTGAGGTTATAGTCTGTCTGTATCCCAATCTTGAGCCAGACTGGTTGTATTTCCAAAGTAGCAATCTATGAAATTTTATATGGATTGACTGCCTGCACTGACTGCTTGCAGGTTGTGTGTTTTTTGAGCAAAAATAGAATGCAAACATAATTCTGCAAATGCAAATTCACCCCATAGACTTATCCCAGATGCAACCAATAGATTACCCTTTGTTGTCCAGTACATACTGAGAGCAGAGAAACCACTCCATGTTCTTCGCAGCCTGCAACACATTATCAATGAGGATGAGCACCTCACCAAGACATTCCCCATGCCTTCACTTCTCACTTTAAAACATCTGCCAAATCTTAAACAGATCATTGTTTGCAGCAAACTGCCCAGCCTTCAGGCCAACATCAATCACAACACGTACAACCCTGTCATGGCAACCACCGCAAGACATGTCAGAGTGTCGATATTGATACTACAATTACACGTGGGGACACCACTATTATATACATGGCAGGTACTCATGTGACTTGGCCAATGTTGTCTATCTCATACGCTGCAGCCAAGGATGCCTTGAGGCATGGTATATTGGTGAAACCGAATAGATGCTACAGCAATGGATGAATGGACACTGAGCAACAATTGTCAGACAGGCATGTTTCCTCCCAGTTAGAGAACACTTAGAGTGAGTGAGTCTTTGCGTGTGTGGGTGGGTGTGATGGAGTATAAACCTGTGAGAGGGTTTGTCCGTGACTGAGAGTGTGGGGTGTGTATGTATGTGTGTCTGAGAGACAGCATGTGTACGAGAGTGGGTGTGTGCATGCATGCATGTGTGTGAGTAAGTGAGTGAGTGTATAGTGTAGTGGGGGCACAACCACCTGATGAAGGAGCAGTACTCTGAAAGCTAGTGCTTCCAAATAAATCTGTTGCACTATAACCTGGTGTTGTGTGATTTTTAACTGTCAGCATCAAAAACTCAAGAGGGTCACAGAGTCATAGAGTTATAGAGATGTACAATATGGAAACAGACCCTTTGATCCAATTCATCCATGCTGACCAGATATTCTAAATCAACCTCGTCCCATTTGCCAGAACGTGGCCTTTTCTTTCTAAACCCTTACTATTAAATACCCATCCAGATGTTTTTTAGATGTTGTAATTGCACCAGCCTCCACCACTTCCTGTGACAGCTCATTCCATACATGCACCACTCTTTGCATGAACAACAACGCAGCCAGTCATCGCAGAGGTGTGGTTTGGTGTAAAGTGGTCTTGTTTGGCAGAACAATCACCTGAGGACAGACTCTTGCGAGTGGCTATTCCAGTTGCTGGTCTTGTATGTATAAGTTCTCATGACTTGTGATACTAAAGAATTCATGTTTAAACCACATGTTTATTCTGTGCCATTGCATAATTGGAGTAAGATCAGGTGCTGCATAGTGTAGCCCAGGAGGGAAGGGATTTTACAGATGATGAGATCTTAATGGTCGGCGAGGTTTTTAGGTGTCATGACTCAAAACTATTCCTGATAGTGACAGGTTGCTTTGGTTAACAATAGAGGGCTAAATGATTTAAAATTCTGTTGCCATGGCCCTCATTTTACCCATTCTTGATCCAATGCCGGTCTAACCAAACAAAGCAGACTTTCTAGGATTATTCAGTAATTTATTTATTCATTTCTTGTCCTCAGTTAGGTCTTTCTGGGATGTGTTTAGTCTGGGATTTCTGCTCTCGCTGCTGGTTCTGTGTAGCTGTAGATCTCTTGGCCTTGGCAGGTTAGTGGTATGAACTAGGGGCTGTCCGGTGGGTGGGTTGTGAGCCAGCAGTTTCAGGCTCAGGGTGGGTAGTATATTTCTGCAATAGCTCATGGTTTCATGCTGAACTTATCCATACCCCTACTGCTAGATCTCACCAGTAACCACCACCACCATGCTGCCTCAGCTTCAGTCCAATATGTGGAGCTATTTAGAAGGAATTACATCAGTGTGAGTGGCCAACAAAGTTATAACTTTTTTTAAATGGGACTAATCATTGTGCTTTGTCATTTGTGGTTTTGCTACATGATGGCACAAAACTATTACTGTCTTGAGTAGCAATTAAGTGGCCTGTATTATTCCATGCAAATGACTGTTGCAGGCAGCTATTCACAATGCTCACTAATTTGAAAAAAAAATTGAGTTTCTGTGGCATCTCTATCATTACTGCCAGTAACAGTTCTCTAATGTTCAAGATTGGTTTCATCTTGAAAACTCCATTCTCCATATTTCCTGTGTAGGATGAGACCTCATTTAACTATGTTATGGAAGTAAATTGTCTTCTAACATTGGAAACAAAAGATTTATCAGGTTGCACACGACCCTGTTATGAATGCAGTGTTTTTCTTTAATACAGGAAGGTGCTGTTCTTAGAAGGAATGAAAACCAACTTTCAAATGGAAGTGGGCAAGGGGACAATGGTCATCTGATGTTGAGTGTCTGTCCCAAGGTCATTGGCCAAATAGATTTAGACATTGATTTACACCATGTAAGTTATTTGCCCTTTTAAAATATGATATATCAAGAAGTGCTCAGAGGCAGAAGGTGATTGTCATCAGGTGTTGCTCAGAGAGCTTTCTTCTCCATACGGAAGATTGACCAGTGAAGAGGATGAAGACTCAGCGAAGAGTTCCATCACACCTCAGTTACAGAGCAGGATGTTGCCTCCACAATTTTAATGAGAACAACACATTCCACATCAATAGCCTCATTGTCCTCTGGTATCAGTGAACCATCCCCAAATATCACAGTTGTATACTTTTCTTTGTCTATTTAATTAATACATCATATCTAAACTACTGCTTTTTAACAAATGCATAAACTGTCAAACTGTTGCTGCTAATCATCATCTGCCTAAATTAGGCAGTAACAATGATCAGGAACCCATCAAAATCATAATTAATCAGATTGCGAATGGCCCACAATTCTATCTCAGAATTTTGACTGCTTGAAACGGATAAGAATTAATGAGAAAGGCTCCAAATTTGTTAATAACTGAAATTTCTGCTAATTATGCTACTGGATGTTACAACTAACTGTAGATATCTGTTGGAACATTCATGTTCCATAATATCATACATACAAAAAGCTTCCATTTACGAATGACATAAATAGTATGTGACTCTTCCAAACTGCCTAGACCATCTAACATGCTGAAAGACGTGAACATTCAGTACAGTCTTATTACTATAGCATTGATTTGAAAGCAACCTTGCTAGGGTTCATAAATCCTGAAAATATAGTAGGCTTATAAAGCATGTTGGTGTTTGGCCTTTACCATTTGGTGACCCATCAGTCTTCTCCATTGTCACATATCCTTCATCTGTGCTCAACTTCTCCCTGTGGGCTTTCTTATTCATACATTCTAACACCTCTATTCACGTAGTTTTAAGTCATAGTTTCAGGGTAGTGGTACGTGATATATAGCCTCTTTGGAAAATTGTTGATTGGATTTTAGTAGTGAATTGTGAAGTCAGTAAATGGGAAATTTCAGACACTTGCATTTGGGTTCTTAATTATCTTCACTTGCTGTGGTAATATGCATACTGGATTTTGGCATGTCAATATACATATTTTAAAGAAGAGAAAGAATTACATTTTTATGATAAATATTGTAATGTTGTAATAAAGGAGCCTCTGGGAAACAAAACAACTGCGATATAATATAAATAATGGGGCCCATGGGAAAAGTGGGGTTAGAGACTGACCCGCAAAAAACATCACTCACAATCGCTTAAAAATTGCTCAAAAGTCTAACGCAAAGTACAGGGGTACCTCGATCATCCGAATACCAATTGTCCGGATTATCCAAAGGAGATCTCGAGGTCCCGGTAGAAACATTACATCATAGACCTGTTTCCAACAGAGATCTTTTGTTTACAGTGATTAAACAGGCACCGTCTCCAAATGACTGACCTCCTGCCCTCTCTCTCTCCACACACTTTCCTGGAGTTTTACAGAGGGGAGTACCCTCAAGCCCCCCCCCACACTCCTTCTCCAGATAATCTGACCAACATTGTCCTGTACAGGGCAGAGGTGGAACCTGGCAAAAAGTTGCAGTAAAAGGTTGTGTGTGGGGCTGTGGCTCTGCGTGTGTGCACGCGCGCTATTTGGAGACTTAATTCATAAAGACAGCTGCAGCAGCAGTCTTGTTGGTGTACAGTCCGGCTGCCCCGGAGAGGAGGCGGTGTTGGACGGGGTTTGGGGGGCAGGGGTAGGTGTTGGACAGAGTTGTGGGGTGGGGGCAGGACAGAGGTGGTGTTGGACAGGGTTGGGGGGTGGGGGCGGGCAGGCAGGTGATGTTGGATGGGGTTGGGGGACAGTGTTGGACAGGGGCAGGGTTGGGGGCAGGGTCTCACATGCTGTCTGCTGCTGCTAGTCTCCTGAACGGGGAACAGACTTTAAAAACCCCGAGCCCCAGAGGAAAAGCATTTAATCGAATAATCAAATAATCGAACAAAATAGTGCCCACCCATCTCATTTGGATAATCGAGGTTCCCCTGTAGAGCACAGCTTGAATGAAGATTGAAAACATATTTATTAAGGAAACAAAAGTAAATTTAACACAGTACATTAAAAAAATGTAAGAAAGCTGCTCTCTGAACAAGACCTCTCACAGAGATCTGTACAGGCAGCTGACATCGGTGCATGCTCAGAACAAAGGCCCGCCAACCAATCCTTGTTGGAATAACGCTGTTGCAAGTGGAAATAAGCATTCTTGAAAATATCATTCCTTAATTCTTCAGTGATGACATAGCCAAATTTTGCTGCCAATATGGGCTACCTGTATGACCTCTGTCTTCCATTTTTGATTACAATCACCCTCACCTCCCCACAGTCAGGTCTTATTTTTGTTTGCTCTGAGCAGAGTGGGCCCATATTCTCCTTTCAATACCTATATTTCATCTATTTCATGATCTCGATCTCTCTTTTAATACTATTAGCATTCCAGTTATCATTTAATATGGACTGTCTCACTATCTTTTCCATGCACTTCCTCCCCCTCAGTTAAAAGTATTAAAAACATTTCCAGCCCATGTCAAAACAGGAAATATGTTTCTCTCATCATAGATGAGGCCAGACCTGTTGAGTATCTCTAGCATTTTCTACTTTCTTTTGGACTTCCTGAATCTGCAGTAGTTTGCTTTTATTTCGGAGCTTTTAAAGGTATCCTGGCAATGCTGATGAATTTCAGGGTAGCCACAAAATGGCAAGTTGTTCTGGGGAGGGTGCATGGTAAGATGGAATGGAAATCAGACGCGAACGACACCAAAAGGACATGGGAGGTAATTAATGAGATGAGTGTGTAAAGGTTGGGTGAGAGAAGGCATAGGTCTTGTGGTCACAAACCCTCAAAAAACTTTGTTGCAACTCAGACTTAACCAAAAAAGTGAACAATTCAACCCGCAGAGATCATATGACTGGTCTAGTTCATCTTCTTGCCAATGGAAAACCCCAGGATAAAACATAAAAAAAATTCAGAGGGAGCTTGACAGGATAGACGTTAAGAAGGCGTTTTCATTCACGGGGGTATCTAGAACAAGGGAACACTTACTTAAAATTGAGTTGCAAAGGAACTTCATCTCTCAGAGGTTAGTAAATGTTTGGAAATCTCTATCTCTGAGAATGAGGGAGGCACGATCACTGGAAGTATTTAAAGAAATGGTAGGTTGGTATAGATTACATGGCGGCATGTAACCCAAGAACTATAGATTTTGAAATATCAAAGAGTTGAGGGCTATGAGGAGTTGATACAAAAAAGGAGTTGAGACCTCAGGTAGATTAATCACGTGCTTATTGAATGGCCGGGAAAACTTGAGGAGCTGAAAAGCCTACTCCTGCAAATATTTATTTTGTTGACAATGGGGGACTTCAAAATTTAAAATCAATATCTCAAAGTTGCCTTGAGATCCCAAACCATCCTTGAGAGTCTTCAATTTTCCAAGTGTTGACAAGGGGAGGAAATTTGTTCACTTCCATAGGACTTTGAATACCATGATATGAATGGCTGGGGCCAACAATGTTTGGCAGATTTGTTAGATTTTTGAGTTTGTAACCAGCAGGATGGATAGAAGGAGCTATTTATAGTTTTAGATTGTTTTTAGAATTTCACAAAAGTATTTAGTAAGGTTCTGTATGAAAGGTATTGCACAGAATTAGGGCCCATGGCGGTAGTTAATTAATAACTTGATTTTTTTTAAAGAATTGATTAATAGGCAAAAACAAAGAGCAGAAATAAGTGAATCATTTTTGGAGTACTATGCTGTAACTTAACTGTAACTGTAACCTAGATATTTACAAAACATACAAAAAAAACTTTAATGACAGGCTCGGTGTAATTTTCATAGAATCCCTACAGTGTGGAAGCAGGCCATTCGGTCCATATTGTCCATACAGACCCTCCAAAGAACATTCCACCCAGATCCACCTCCCTCCCCCAATATCCCCTTAACCATGCATTTCCCATGGCTAATCCACCTAGCATGGACACCTCTGGACACTGTGAACAATGTAGCATGGCCAATCCACCTAGTCTGCACATATTTGTACTGTGAGAGGAAATCGGAACACTTGGAGGAAACCCATGCAGACACAGGGAAAATGTGCAAAGACCCCAGAGACAGTCGCTAGAGGGTGGAATTGAACACGGATCCCTTGTGCTGAGAGGCAGCAATGCTAACCACTGTGCCACTGTGTGGAAAATTTTGTTCATAATTCAGAGCTATATGGAGAAGTAACTTGTTAGGAGAAAAAAGACTTCAAAAGGAGTTCTGCAGGTTAAGTGAGTAGGCAGGAACATGGAACACAGAACGTAATGTGTCGAAATGTGAAAATAGAAACTTTGTTTGAAAATTTTAAAAGCAGTTAAAAATAACATGAGACACAAGGCAAAGTTAGTACTCAAAGGAGTAGACATCTTTGTGAATTAATCACAGAGAGTTACCTGGAAGTACAGGAAGCAATTAGGAAAGAAAATAATATGTTACTCTTTATTACAAGTAAATGGGGAGATTAAAATAAAAATTTTACTGCATTAATACATGGCTTGTTGAAGTCACATACAGAACGCTGTACAGTTTTGCTCTCTCTACCTAAGAAAGAATATAGTTACCTTTGGGAGAAGTATAATCATAGCTTTCCAGGCAATTTTCAGGAATGACAGGATTATTGTGTGAGGAACGATTGGACAGACTAAGCTCAGATTTTCCAGAATTTGAAAAGAAAATGAAAGGTATACTCATTGAAATATCCAAATTTTTATGGACATGGCATAGTAGATACTGAGCAGATGTTTCTGTGGGATTTAGAACTAAGGGTCACAGTTTTGGAATGAGTGGTTTAGGTGAGGAGATATTTCTTCGTAGTGTTATAGATCACTGAAATTCAGAACCCATAGCGATATGAATCATATCGGTGCAGGTCAACAAAGAACTATCCAACATCATAGCAATTTCCAGTTCTCTATCATTGGTTTTGCATGTTACAACACTTCAAGTCTATTTTTAAGTTATTTTTATATATGATAATATCTGGTTTCTGCCTCTGGCTA